>NC_071611.1:30331415-30631415 GCF_024509145.1 Vidua macroura
AGGTTACCTCTAGGTCAGTTTGGTGCACTTAAAAAAGGAAAAGACTAAAAGCTTTGCATAGGTTTATTCTTTTCTTTTTTATACCAAGTTTCCTCATTAATTTAACGCTACTATCTTTGGCAAAATTGCCCTTTACTGGCATAAATCAAGAAGAGTACTGGGTGTCTGACAGGAAGAGTTATGACTGACGAACAGCAGGCTTTTACACCCTTCTGGCTATATGACTACTACAGTGAAGGGGATGAATGAAGGAGAGAAGACAAAAGCAGAGAAGTAGAAGCAGAGCTAGGAAATGGATTGGTTTGAATGGATACCCAGACCCTGGGTCTGCAGTAATGCCCACCACTTATGGGTTAAATTACAATACTATCCATCCCACAAACTCATTGTCATACCATTTGCTAGCACATAGTTTTATTGCTGAAAACAAACTAGCTAGTCAGTGAACTGTGGCTATATTGAGCAGTTTGTAGGTAGGTCAAGACCTGAGGTGTTTTCATAATCTCTGCATCCTGTCTCAGATGACTTGTGCTGCATCTATCTCTCAGCACAGCCCTGTATGATTGGAAGGGTGGAGACAACTGAACAAAGCCTTTTTTTTTATTATTATTTTTTAACCTCTGGAGGCTGCTACAAAGACAATCATCGCAGGGTCTTAGAAAGAATCTTGAGATAAGTTTCCAGAAATCAGAGTTCCTGACACTAGAAATTTTGCACTGCAATTTACCTCAAGTGGCATTAAGACTGTCTGGATTTTTTTTATACTTCTTTATCTTGGAGTCAGAATGGGCACTGGAGGCAGAATGGGCACTGGAAGCCATAAAAACACATTTCTAACAAACCCAGCTCTCTGAGGAGTATTATTCCCACTTCAAATAACCCACATACAGAATGGACCTAACAGTAAATACTGCCCTGTTTTATGTGGACATGAGTTATGAGGCTTTGCTCCACGGTATTTCAAACACACAAATTTATATAGTTATTTAGAAAAAAAATAAGGCATTCAATGCTGAGTAGAGGAAGGGCATTACATTATTGTCTTTTGTTTTAAATATATTCGTTGAAGTTATGTTTTCCCACTGTTGTGATTTCTTAAAAATAGTAGAACTCAGGTTTAACTGCAAGAAATTATTGCAGAGGCATCTATTTTTATCAGTGAGCCTTCGTTAAACACAGTAAATTTGGGGTTTTTTCTTAACTCATGCATGTACATGATTTCTATGTACACTGTCATCTTCTGTTTCACCATGTGGTAGTTAAAACACATTAATTCAGTTCTAACACAACCAAGACTACAGTTCATGTAGTTTTCTCTGTCTTCTTGGGCTAAGAAACTCTCAGTTTATAAGCTTTGAGGCTTATAGGGGGAATCTTGCAATTTTTTTTTCTCTTTTATTGTTTCTTAAAACAGCCTATTCCCAGGGAAAAATAACCTTGTTAGAAGTACTGGTTAAATCTGGAAAAATTACTCGAGGGAATCCTGGTGGCACAAAAATGGAAGGTAATGGAAATACACCTTCTGTAAATTTTCTTTACAGAACTCCATGAGGTGACCAGAATACTGACTGCACAGTGCTGGAAGGTTTCTCCTGTTCTGTGAGTCTTACCTATTATGTTTTCCAGACAGATTTGCCATATGATGTCCCAAATCACAAGGAAAACTTTACCACTGCAAGTGCAGGAGGAAGACACATGCATTAAGAGGTTGATATCTTTGATAGTTGAAACTTATAGGACCCATTTGGAGTCTTCTTGCTATGACTATATTTAACCTAGTGGGTCTGAAAGCAAACCCAGGCTTCTTGAGCCAAGAAGCCTTCAGCCTTCTCACATCTGCACTATGATGAAACGAGACACAGGAGTTTCTCTGGAACTGATTTCTTGAGAAGAAACTTGGGTATCCAAGTCAGAAGGCAGTCATGCTACCTTTCTAACAGATTCCTCACTTTGACAGTCAGATGACCCTGGTATACATTACTGACTGCACTCATTCCTTAGCATATTTGAAGATTAATCAGAAGTGTATTTTTTTTTTTTTTTTTATTCTTACATCTCATTCAGATGCCAGGTATTTTTTCCTTCTTTTGAATGGAAGATCTGTCATTAACTGATCTGGGAACAGTATTTTCCCTAACCCTTCTCTCTTTATCACAGACCTTAGAAAATTTGCAGTTGTTTTGAAAAGAATGGATGGAACTTAAAAACATATACCAATGGTCTATTACAAGAAGATATCAAAATCAAAATTGAGGATTAAAAATCTTCTTAGCAAAAAGAAAGAGCAAATAGTTGCCATAATGACAGTCTTCATAACCATTCCTTTTGTGATACTTGGATTCTGAGGCCTGAGTAATTTTCTACCTTGTAATTTTGAGAAGATTAAAACTTCAGTACTGCAGCTGTTTTCTTCAAGAAAATCTATGGCTCTGGAATTATAATACATATGGTAATGCTACATTAGTGTAGTATTATTCACATCACTATAGTGAAACTTGGGTCAGCACTTCCTTTCAGACTCTGTGAAGTTAGGGTTTGTCCATGCACATTTCCTTTTAGCTGACTTGGAACATGATGGCTCAGCCTTACAACTATATCTGCTTTTTTTTTTTTTTTGTGCAAAGCTGTTTTAAAAAGCTCTGATCAAAAGCTCTTAATCTTATGGCTAAGTGTTACTAGCTCTCATTTCAAAATATATGGCATATTTAATTGTCACTGAAACCCTTTCCTGATTTGTAACTTTAGAGACAATATGTTATTGGAATTAAAGTCCTAATGTAAAGATTTTTTCACTTAAGTTACTCTCCATTGGCTTAGCTGCTCCTATAGATGCATCTTGTTAACACAGAAAGTGGTGGGAGAAGGTGAGATACTCTGGTTTTCCTCTTAATCAGCTTTATTCTGTTTAGCAGCCTTCAAATCTGAACCCCTTTGAACTGGAAAAATGTAAATATTCAGTTATTTAATCCTTTAAAGTAAATTTATCCTTTGGAATCTATCACACTTCTCATGGTTTAACCCCGGCCAACCACCAAGTCATGCACAGCTGCTTGCTCATTGCCTCACCAGCAGGATCAGGGAGGAAATCAGAAAGGTAAAAACTGGAAAACTCACAGGTTGAGATACATACAGTTTAATAAGGAAAGCAAAAGCCCCACACAAAATCAAAATGAAACAAGGAATTAATTCATTGCTTTCCATGGGCAGGCAGGTGCAGATGATGCCTAGTGAGGCTACTTGGAACAGAGACTATACAGAGTTAAAGGAATAAAGCAGGTATTTATTAAAAGGCCTTTAAAGGATACACTTTAGGCAGCACAAGAGCCTGGCTGGGCCTCTACCCAAGCTGGACCCCAGATGGACCCAAGATGGACGGCGTGTCACAAGTTTTCACACTTTTATAAGTTTTGGTCCATTTACATATTGGGGTTAATTGTCCAATTACAGCTTCAGGTTATGAAGTCCCATCCTCCCAGACTGCTCTCCTCAATTTGCTGTTGTTGTTTGTACTTTTTGGGCCTGAAGCTGCAACAGTGTCCTTGGTTCTCAGCTAAAAGGATTGTTTTGTCTGACTAAACTGTGAAGAGAACTTGCTAACACTTTATATGTAGTTCAGAGTTACACACTAAAGCAGTGCAGAATCTGGAAAATATGAAAACTAAAACTTAGGTCATCACAGCCATCTCCAGGAGAGCAGGGCCCAATCACACATAATGGTGACTTAGGAAGACAAACACCCTAAATGTTCCTTCTCTTCCTCTTTCTTCCCTCACTTTGCATACTGACTGTGATGTCACATGGTCTGGAATCTCCCTTTGGTCAGCTGGGGTCACCTGTCCTGTCTGTGTCTCCTCCCAACCTTCCAGACACTTCCATCTCCCCTGCTAGTGTGGCAAAACAAAAAGCAGAAAAGACCTTGGCTCTGTGCAAGTCTTCCGCAATAACAAAACTATCTCCACATTATCAACCCTGTGTTCAACACAAATTTCAAACACATCCCCATGCCATTCACTGTGAAAAAAATTAGCTCTACCTCTGCCAAAGCCATCACAATACTTCATCACACTTCTGAAATTCCAGAGAGTGGAAACATAAGACAGTGTTTATAAATATTCTCTTCTCCAAACACTTCTAGTTTCATTTAGTAAAGTCATTATTTGTTTAAATAACATTCCTTGGTTTCACACCTTTGTACTTTTGAACCCACGGATATATTTTTCTCTCATAATCAAGTGTTGATATTTTCCTAAGCATTACTTCAGGGACTAGGAAGGTAAGCCAGAGAAAGATGACAAATGACAAGGGAGAATACATGCCTTTCACAAGCCCTGGTTTATTTGGGCCCCATAGCCATTGTCTATGCTTCCTCCTCAGTAGAAAATGTCTGTTCTTTATTTATCACTGCTAGCTGGAATTAATTTAATAACCTGGTTTTGCAATGCACGATATTCCAATGACCCCAAAGTATGCCCTACAATTGGGCTTAATAGAAAAGTACCTTGGAGATGACATGTGAACACTTTTCTATAATAGCTTTCTTGAGAAATATGATTAATTTGACCTGCTTCTTAGATTTTGGGTAATTTTAATCTAGCCAGTAAAAAAAAAGAAGCTGTATAACATGCACAACTCCCTTTTTTTCTCTTATGTCTAGACTGTATTCCCTCTTCTTTTCCTACAAGCAGCAGAATGGTAAGGGCTTTTCTAAACACCTAAAACATCAAGTATGGGTGACTCATATGGTCAGTTTAGAGTAACTAACTCCTAGTTTGTATATGTCTTCCTTTGGGCAATCTGCATCTTCCTGTGATGATGACCCTCTCTGTTTATGTTTTGTGCCAGGTAGTTACAAAATCTGCCAAATTTTTTCCAGTCACATAAATATTGCACATCAAATACAAGGATGTCCATTTCTACCTGTTAAAAGTACAGCATACACACTAGTCACACAGAGGGATTCAGATTTCTGTGTTTTGATAAAATGCTGTGTTTTTAAATCCCATTTTACCTAATGTGGAAAGATACTTTACTTGCAGACATTTAAGCATACATTTTTATTCCTAGTTAAAATGAAGTTGAGCTCTCTCTCCTGCCATGTCAGTTAAGACTAGTAACTGCTGGTGGTGTTTCCACTTTGCAATCTGCAGCCACTCAGAAGATGTCACACTATTTCTTAGGTTTGGCTGCATATGGTCCAGCTAATCCCTAAATGAAATAAAAAATGTGCAGACAATGCAATAGCTGCAGAGCAGTAGGACTGGGAGAGTTTGGCATAAAAAGGGCTTGCCAAGCAAGAATTCTTTGTTCTTTATTTTTCTGAGGGATGAAACCCTGAGGATTTTTTTATCAACCTCAGGACCTTCCCATAAATTTTATGCTTCCTCTGACAAGCAGTTGGCTGCAGCTTCCATTGGCACACTCTGGGCATTAGTTGTAGAATTTCTGGAGCATAGCTTTAATCATGTCTGATATCAAGAGAGCTATGGATAAATAACTTTTGTTTTGTTCAGTCAGAGCTCTACTATAGTCCATGTAAGAGACAGATGAATTTTGTGTGGTTTTTTTTGTGTGCGTGTAATCTTTAATATGTCCTAATGTCCCTTGCGCACTCTTTTTTTTCACATCCTTTTCAACTTCTTCAGGTTTTTTTTTCCCAAATATGACACATTGAAATCACTTCACTTATGTAGTTGAAAAATGGGTATATCATATATTGTAATAATTCTATATAATATGTAGTAGGATTTTCCTTGTACTTAAGTACACAAGGGTTTAATTTTACACCCATTCTGTACAGCTGTAAAGGCTACAGCAAGTTTAGGTAGAGGCTTTCAGTATCTATACTTCTGTCCCTTTATCTTGGACATCAACTTGTCAAATGTCATGCATCTGTCTTCACATGAATTACTGTGAGTTTTTCTTATAGCCTTTCTTGCCTTCTATTTTTGACTTTTTTTAATTAAGTGGTATCTTTCTTATACAGTCTGGCCTGCAAGGATTTATATCTGCTCAGACTTGCTGTGGCTTCCATAACAAAATCCATGGTCTGAATTTTGCAGTTAGGGTCTACAATGTGTGGGTGGAGAACTGTGTGAGAGCTACAGATGAGGAAAATTGCCAATGGAATACCCATGACTTCATCTAAAACTCCACCTTTTCACAGCTTAGATACCCTACTCATCTGGGAAGCACCTACTCCTGCTCAATACTCACAGCCTCTCAATCTTCTCCTATGTGATGCATCTATATGTTCTTGCAAACAAAGTCTATGTCATTCTTTCCTTCAAAAACCTGTCTGGAAGTGACATTATTCTCATTTAGATAAAATACTTAATTGGAGACATTTTGCACTGAATTGTTTAGAGTTGACCATATTTTTTCACATGGATTAAAAAATGCCATTTGACCATTGGAAAACAGATTATCTCCCTGTTTCCTATGTGTAGATGAGCCCTTTTTGTACCAAGACACACAACAGCATTCACACTTTGTTCCTTTCTGGATTCCGAATAATCTTGTTCTTTTGAGCACAGGGAAAGACACTCAAGAGAAAGCTCAGAGGTGACAGTACCTTGGGTCTTTATTGATAATGGTTAGAGCGGTGTCCAGAAGTTGATCTGGAATGTGGAGTGACTGGCCCCTCAGTTCAGTTTTTCTTATCTTTTTGGCTGAGATGATACTTTATTTTCTTGCCTTTGCTGGGGTCAAAGATAGGAAGGTAGAAAATATAGGAGCATCCAGCCTTGTTTTATTCCCACTGGTGTCTTCCAATACAGTGTTTTATGTGTACAGCTGCATCAACAGTAAAGCCTTCTAAACAGAGGACTCTGCCCAGTCCTCAACCCGCAAAAACAGGCTTTAATGGGATATTTGTTTACAGCTCATATGCAGAACATTCACAGGAGTTCCTTCCTAGGAAATGTTGTATGTGGCGCAAAGGTTACAGCAATATGTTCATCAGTTCAAGTTATTTTAGTTTAGGTTTGTTTCAAAATATTCTTATATAGCTTTTGTAAGTTTAACAATCCATATTACAGTCATGCATGCTGAAGCTAAACATAGTAGCCATTTTAAATTCTAAGCTTCTCTTGTGTAGGAGGATTCATTACTAATAATAGTAGGTCCCAGAAGATATAGAAGTATTTCTGTAATTTCTGAAATAGACATATGCTAGTAATGTTTGCAAATTTCTGTTAACTGTTTAGAAAGACAGAAAAAAAATGCCTTTACATTTAACAGAGCATCAATTCTTGCCACTGCTCCCAAAGAAAAATATGTTTTTCACTTTGCCACTTAAGACATATTTTCAAAGGGAAGAGAACATTACCTTCCTATGATGGTTCCCCAGAAGTGACAACAACATGTTTTCAAAGGAGTAAGATTTGGGGAGGAACTTAGAACAACCTCAGTGGCTAATTATGTTTTAATTTTTATAACTTTTTTCCTTACCCTTTCTCTGAAGGTCAGAGTAAAGGTGCAAGGACTTCCCAGTGCCTAGAGGACCACCCTCTTACCTGGAGATTTCACAAACCTGAATGGATTGAGGTCTCTATTGTTCTGTGCTTCACATATTCAGTACTCCTGTGTGAATTTGTATACTGCACTGCTACCTTCCAGAAACTGACATTTCACTCTCATGTTGCAGAACTAAAAGACGGTGAATGAAATCAGAGAGACTCCTGCAAGCAGGAGGGGAAGGCAATGCAGTGGATTGTATTCATTTAGTACTTCAGCATAAAGACTGATACATACATAGTACACGATGTGTATAGATATATGTACGCAGATAGATAGGTAGGTAGGTATGTCATAATACTAAATAAAACAGGACTGTAGCAAAGGCTGAATCACCTGTATATGATTTATTCATAGCAAAGTCACCATGGCTGCTGCAGTTTTCTCAGACATTGTCTATGCCCAGTCTGAAAACAGACTGTCATGGATTCTTCCTAGCAGACAGTTTGGCTGTTGCCCTTTGGAGAACTTGCAGCTGTCCAAGACTAGATTGGTCATGCCATTTGGCCTCAGAACTACAAAATAAATGTTATAACCCTTACCCTGATACAGACTCCTTCTGGGATAGTCAAGTTTGAAGCCTGAAATTTAGAAGAGCCCAAAGAGTCTCATCCACCTTGACAACATATAGATTTTGGTATGAAAATATAAAAATTAAGCAAGTAACTGCTTTTTTTGTTTTCTTGTCAGGTAGTTGAAATGGCTTAGATGCAGATTGGTTGATTCATAAATGGACCATGGTCAAGTGGAAGATGTTTAATGCTCATTATGCTGTGTGCCTCCAGTCTTCACTACCATCTTCCTCCTATTCCAACTCCCAGCTCCAGGCTTAACATTTCACCTGGAAAATCTCACTTTCTGAGGTTTCATCATCAATAAAACTTCAGCACTTTGATTTTCAAAACATTTGGCATCCCCATTTATGATCCTATCAGGATTCTCTGGGTGTTGAGCTGGGATGTAGTTCCAGAAATACTGTCTGTACAGAGGAACAGAGGGACAGGCTTTTAGGACTTCTGAATAAGGAGACATCAAATAAGCAAGAAACAGACTTGTTAGCAAGTACCTTCAAATGGCTTTATGTAAAAAAAAAAAAAAAGAGAAGTTTCAAAGGTTTATTCCACACAGGGATAAATATAATGTGTACTAAAAAAAATTTACCTACATGACATTGATTCCACAGGGGAAAAGAAAAACAGTAAAAAAGAAAGGATACAACCTCAGTTTAAAAAAAGAAAAATCTACCATCATTACTCTTGCTTTAGTTCTCTACTTTTATTGCATGAAGGTACTTACCTGATTAAGAAAAAAGAAAGCAAAACTCATCCTTTTTCCAATTTAAATCACTGTGTTTTATAAACCTGTGATATACAAAATCAGCAAATTCACACCCTCATAATATATTGATCACCTCAGAAAGAATATTTTAACAAGAAACATTTAGAGATGTCCTTGAAGGGGCAGAACAGAACCAGTGCTAAAGTGCAGTTATTTGGTAGCTCAAGACTGGAAGGACCTGCTGCTTTCAGCCTTCAGGCATCACATCAAGCCGGACAAACCATAATGGAAGTTATTACCCAGACTTCATGCAGTACTTAATCCCTTTTCTGAATGTGGAGATAACAGCTGATGTGTTTTCTCATGAAAAAAGCTAAATTACTGTTCTATGAGCAGGGTATGCTACAAACAATTCTATCTGCTTTGTATTTGAATGATGAAGCAAGGAACAACGTTGTACAATAGTTAATATTTATTATCTTCTGCAACAGGTCTGACTAACCATGAAACTATCACTGAACTCAACCTCCATTTTATTCATTCTACTCTCCATTAAAAAGACATGACTTTCATTTTGCAACACCAAGTTTCTTTGACATTAAATTCTCTCTAAACTGGTATTTTGAGACCACACAATCTGAGTTTAAAGCATAGATACTTCAGTGCATATATACATATTTACCAGAATATAGAATCTATTTATGTTGATCTGTGTTGTGAGGGAAGCCCACTTGTAACCATAAAAAAACATTTTGCTGTTCCAGCACTTAATACAGAGCCACCTGATACTCTAATAGTAAAACCTATAGAACTTTATGCTATTTCAAGATTAGTATTTTTTCTAATATTCTAATATTTTAATATTCTGCTTATCAATGGAACCAAATATTCTTCATTCTCTATGAACCAACATATTTTTATTCCAAATGCTCCTTACATTTTTTTCCCAGTTCCTTAAGATGCAATGGATCATTTCCTGCCTGGATGTTAGGCTCATGGCTTCTGGGCAGCTCTGCCCTGTGCAGTGCTGTAGGAATGTCACACTTTGGGGCTAATTGCTCCAAAAGAATTCCAGAAGCCATCTGCTTGGCACAGTGGAAATGTTTGAGTCCTTGGCCCTTGGGTTGTCCATGTGGAGGCATTCACCTAAAACCACAAAGCACCTGAATCCCAACAGAGGCCACAAGCCTTCTCTCCTCTCCACTGCAGGGTTTCAGGTCTATTTTCTAGGCATCTGATCTAGGCAAGACTACCAGTTTCTCAGGCCTGTGGTGAGATGTCATCCAGAAAGAATAGAGCAATCTCACTCTAACCAAACATGTGTCTCTAATCTGTGCCTTAGTATCACGTGAAGTGCTCAGGTTTCAACCCTTTTTGATAAAAATTTGACCTGCCAGGTGCTTCAGACTCTTAATATTATAACAAAAAACTCTGACTCTCTTATTTAGAAAATTTGGTATTACAGAGCTTTAGAATAACTTTCAAGGTTCCTAGAATATTCTGGACTCAGCAAGATGTTGTGTAGCTGAAATTTTGTGACGAATCTTTTCAATCTGTCATTTTTCATGTGGCAATTTTAAGCCCATCCCTCCTGTTTTTTTTTCTGAGCAGAAATTTATGCCTTTGGTATCTGAGTGAAGGCTGGAGAAACAGAGGTTCTGGTGAGCATGGCCCTGGGGCTGGTCTCAGTATGTCACAGTGTGAGGCTACCTGCAGCAGTACTGATAGTAAAAGGGTTTTAAAATCGTGGGGATTTGGGGAGTTAGAAGGGAAGTAAGGCTTAATAGGCTCTGGGAAAATACCCTGGGAAAGTATAGGCCTTGTACTTGCTAGAACTGCACCTGTGTAACCAGTATATGATAAATCATATAATTGTTAGATGTGATGATTGTTTAGTACTTAAATATAATTACTGCTTAATCGTAAGAATAATCTTGAGAAACTGTGGTCAGGGGCTTGAGAAAAATCATAAGAAATTCATGCTTGAATAAGATCAATTTATACAATAGAATATAAGTTTAATAATTAATATATAAGTTATATAACAATATAATATAAAATGCATTCAGCTTGAAAGCCATGTCGGAGTCAGATTCGGGTCTGTACCCCTGATTCTCAGAGCAATAAAAGCACCTGCATATAATTGTTGGGAACAGGCTTAGAAAGAAACTTTAAAGTAACAAAAAGCAGGCAGTTAATTAAAAAAAGTAAGGCTGTTTATTACGAAAGGAACCACTGGAAGCAAAAGCCTGGGGCTAGTCCGGAGACTGTTTCAACAACTTAGTAATTGTAACCTAGAGGTGTTTCCAGGGAAACCGGCTCCTAGGCAAGAAGTGGGACTATCCGCCCCAGGCTTTTTAAAGTCTCTCTCTTGTCTCCTGATTGGGGCGCTCAGGATCCGCGCGGTGATAGGCCTATTTCTCTGTTGCTGATTGGCTTATAAGTTGGTGCAGTCTTGGCCAATCATTTTGGAATTCTTGCCTCCTATTGGTTGGTCTCTCTTCCGATCTTGATTTAAGCTGTGGTTGTGTTCTACGATGTAGTATTCCTAACAGTTTCTCTGCTCCTCCACAAAGTTTGGCACCCCATCTCCTCCCTGGTTCCACTCCCCCTTTATACATGAGCAACAGTACTGGGTTTTAATATAACTAATCACAATTTGTTACTTGTATTAATAACATTTAACTTGTATTAATAACATTTAATACAAGTTACTTTGTAACAACATTTAACCATTGCTAACTATGTTCCTCAAAGGTTTAAATTTTATTTTTGTTCATAACATAATCATATCCCATGATTATGTGTATTCCTGAATGCTAACAGTACTGCTTCTTCTAAGGATGCCACTGCCTCAGAGGACAGACTTTGACCTGTTTAGGAGCCTTGTTAACAGAGTCTCTTGGAGGGCAGTCCTGAAGGGAAAATGAGTCCAGGAAGGTTGGACGTTCTTTAAGAAGGAAATCGTAAAAACACAGGAACAGACTGTCCTCATATGCCAAAAAATGAGACAGTGGAGAAGAAGGCTGGCCTGCCTGAACAGAGAGCCTTGGTTGGAGCTCAGAGGGGGAAAAAATAGAGGTTATGACCTTTAGAAGAAGGGTAAAGACCTCCGAAGGACTGCAAGGCTATTATGAGGTTATTCAGGGAGAAGATTAGAAGGGCAAATGCCAGCTAGAATTGGCTACTACGTAAAGAACAACAAATGTTTCTATAAATACATCACCAAGTAATCAAAGCGTAAGGAGAATCTCCATAATTTAATGATGCAAAGATAAACATAGTGACCAAGAATGAAGAAAAAAATTGAGGTAATTAATGCTTTCTTTGCCTCAGTCTTTAATAGTAAGACCAGTTGTCCTCAAGGTATCCAGTCCCCTGAGCTAGAATACAGGAAATGGGAGTAGAAATAAACCCCTATAATCCAAGGAAAAAAGGTTAGTGATCTGCTAGACCTCACACAAACACAAGTTTATGGACTGGATGTGATCCACCCGAGGGTACTGAAGGAGATGATGAAAGTGCTCACCAAGCCACATTTTATCAGTGCTGGAGGCCTCAGCTGGATGGAGGTTCACAAATGTTATGCCAATCTGCAAGAAAGGCTGGATGGCAGGTCTGGGAAACTGCAGGCTGTCAGCCTGACCTCAGTGCTGGGAAAGGTTATGGGACAGATTATCTTGAGGGTGATGACATGGTACATGCAGGAAACGCAGGTGATCAGGCCAGCCAGCACTGGTTTGTAAAAGACAGGCCCTGCTTGACCAATCTGATCTCTTTCTGTGACAAAATGTTACACTTAGGGGATGAAGGAGAGGCTGTTGATGTTGTTCTACCAGGACATTAGTAGACGTTGACAGCATTTCTCACAGCCTTCACCTGGAGAAACCAGCTGCTTGTGTCTTGGATGGATGTACAGTTCACTGGGTTAAAAACTGTCTGGATGACCTGCCATGGATTGAGGGTACAGTGGAAAAGCTGGAAAGCTGCCTAGCGGAAAAGGACCTGGGGGTGCTGGTGACAGTGGCTGAACATGAGCCAGGGTGTGTCCAGGTGGTCAAGAAGACCAATTGCATCCTTGCCTGGAGCAGCAATGGTGTGGCCAGCAGGACCAGGGCAGGGATTGTTCCCCTGTTCTGGGCACTGGTAAGATCACACCTCCATTCCTGTGTCCGGAGCTGGGCTCCCCACAGCAAGAAGGACATTGAGGTGCTGATGTTTGTCCAGTGCAGGGCAACGGAGTTGTTGAGGGGTCTGGAGCACAAGTCCCATCACTGGGAGGAGTGGGTTAAATTGGTAGCAGTTTATTAATCCTGTCTGCTTTTTTGAGCCAAGAGTGCCTCAGGTTCCATGTATCCTATTGACACTAGCAGGGCTGTGTAGGTGTCAAATTGAAACTTCTTTGGCATGTTATTAAGAAAGGTTAAAGCCACAAATACATTCTGCTTTTGATTCTTCAGGAAACCGAGAAAGAATTCCCTGCAGCAGCAAGAAATGTTATAAATGTTTCTATTTCAGCTGTAAATTGAGCACTTTCCTTTTACTGTCCAGTTCCAGACTTTGGGCTATTTACCCAAAAATTGTTTAAAATCTCCAATACCATGAGCTTTATGAAATGCATTCCCCCATTCCCACTCCCCAAAGAACAAAACCCAAAGATCAGAACAAAGTACCTGAAGGAGAAAAATGCAGACTGAGGTGTTTTATTTGTCCACTCTGCCACACCCCACACTAGAAAGCTTTTTTTTTTTTCCAGATTTCCTTTGATTCAGATCTTCACACACAGGTATCTTCAGTGGGAGAGGAAGGTAGCTTGTACTGACACCCTGTAGTCTGCACATTGACTGAGATGGTGTGCTTCATCTGTTCTGCCTAGTCAGGAGGTGGAGATCACAATGCAGGCTCATTTTTATTTGCTAGAATTTCCAGCTACTTCTTTCACCACTGATTTTCCTCAGCCAAAAAAGACCTGGTAACATGATGAGCATTTGAACAAAAGGGAGAAAACTCATGTGTTGAGATAAAGACAGTTTGAAAGGGGAAAAAAAAAAAAAAAAACTGTGAACGCAAGCAAAGCAAAACAAAGAACAGGGAATTAGTTCACTACTTCCCATGAGCACATAGGTGTTCAGCCATCCCCAGTAAAGCAAAGTTCTATCCAATGTAACAGTGACTTGGGAACATCACTCCAAAGGTTCCTCCTTCTTTCCTCAGCTTTACTGTGGAGCATGATGCCGTGTAGAATGGGATATCTCTGTAGTCAGCTGCGGTCATCTGCCCCTGGATGTGTCTTCCACTAACTTCTTGTGCATCACCTCATAGGAGGGTGGGGTGAGGAGCAGAAAAGGCCTTGGTGCTGTGTAAGCTGTGTAGCTTGACAATAGCTAAAACACTTATCATAAAAAATTCAAAACATAGTCCCATGATAGCTGCTATGAAGAAAACTATCCCAGCCAAACCCAGCACACTGCTTTAGCCTGGGTGGTGGCAATGGAGTATATTTAAAGGGTGCTGACAAAGTATTGTTAGAAAGAAGTGGAATTTTCCTAGCTTATCAAATATTCAGTTTGGGTCCAAGCACATAGGCAAGTGATGGCGTTCTGTTGCTAAGTAGCAATGTAAGTGGGAGAGGTGGAATCCCTCCCAGGAAGAGCTGCTTCTTGGCTATAGTCCTAGCTACTAGTATATAGTACCTTAAATATACAGGAGTTTTACTATGTCCACATACTTAGAGCAAACTCAAACCTGTAAGAAACCTGTTGCCAAAACCTGTTAGCTGCCACACAGACAGTTCCACAGTCTGCTCTGTAGTTATTACTGGTATTTGAATCCTGGAAAGTTTCTACTTCCCTACCTGCACTAACAATTGTAAAAAAACTACAGAGTGACTGCATAGCACTGGTGTAACTGGTGTTTTAACTAAACAGACAAGTATTCAGGTTAAAATGCATGATGGAACAAGGGGTCATGTTAATGAAAGGTATGATGTACCAGCTTTCATTAAAAATTGACTTCATAACACTTTTCAGATTGAAGAGGATTTATTTTATCACGAGGCATTATGTTTATGTTTGTTTGGTAATTTCACTTCAGAAAAATTATTTTTTTCAGTGGCGATCACATGAAATGTTTGATGCATTTTCCAATAAGTAAGTGCTTGAGACAAAACTGAGCTACTAAATAAGAGATAATTGCCTATTAGATACATAAATCCAGATTAATATAATTTGATTATTCCATCCAGAGAAATAATAAAAAAATTAAAACAGTACATTTCAATTCTCTCTATAATTGGTAAAAAGATCTTGCTTACTTACATGATGAAGCAACTCTCTTCTACAGTAACAGAGATTTATTGAAACTGAGACTTACTGAAAATATGTACACTTGCAGTAAACTTAGGAAGACTGATTCTTCGCTGACTCAAACTAGCATAAATCAGAAGTAACTCTGTGGAAATCAATAGATCAATTGACTTTAAATAATAGTAGGCCAATATAAAGAGCTCCTGCCTGTCAGCTCTCATATTGTTTTTACACATAAATGACTACATGAATGGCCCTATGAAAACCCAGTGAAATATTAAAATTGTTTAGAACCACAGCAACCCTAATGCTCAAATAATGTAGAACTGGAGCTGTGTCATGTCCATGTCCTTTTTCAGTCCAACCATCAGAGAGAGTGTATTGTTTTTCAGAGACTGAAAGGACAGTTGAACTGTCTGGGTTTAAACAAATAAAAAAGATACACAGATTTCAAAGATATTTTTATTTGATAAAATTCAATCACAGTTACCACCTGGCCCTGTTTAAATGGAAATGCTCCTATAACACCTAGGCATTCTATTTGCCCAATCCTCTGAATCTAAGGTATTTCTGAACATCTAAATGAAGGAACAAAGGGCTATATCCCACACTAATCAAGAGTATACCATGGGTTCTAACTTTTCACAGCCTTTTGGCACATGCCTTCTAGTATCAACTCCATCCTTCTATGTTCAGTTTTAAACAACTGCTCTTCTCTCCTTCTTCTTTCAGAATTCCCAAAGTTTAGCTGATTTTATGATTGCATATGAATCTTCTCAAGCTACTTGCTTTGCTCTTGCCTTCTCTATAAAAAGCAAAAATACTTGCTTACTTTAAAAAGCACTTAAAAGTCTGTGAATCTTTTTTCTATATGTTACATATGTTTTCTATATGGGAGCAAGAGGATGAGATTAGTTATTTGTCCACATTTGTGGGGTTGTTAAATCAAATTCCATCTCCATTTGGTCTGATGCAGACTATGGAGTTATTAATTTTATGTCCTCCTATAAAACAAGACAAAGACCTTGTGTTCAAACTGGAATATTCTTCTCTGTTCACTGCTAATGTTTCTCTTTCTCTCTTGTCTTCAAGTTCAGATGCTAGTTCTTACTTTTGGAGTGATCCCTTTATTAGGTATTTCTTAGTTTTTCTTTATATGTCATTAAAAAGAAATACTTCCAAAAATAACAATGTCTGGAAACATGACCAATTGTGGGAACCCAGGGTACAGAGAATATTTCTCTGTCTGCTCTGAGAGGACCTGACCCCCAAAGAAGCACTGACTTTGACCCTTATTCAGGAAGAAAGCTTCCAAGACTCCAAGATAGACTAGAGTCCACAAAAGTGTGAAATAGATTATAGAGAATAGTATGGCATGTCATTTGGGTGAGAAATTTAGGTTTTGGGATTTTTAGTATGTTGTAGATGGAGGTTTTAGGGGGGAGGCAGGTTGTTCTTCTTTGCCTTCTTCTTCTTTCTTCATGACTTTGGGTGATGTCTTCTAATTGGACAGAAATGTCCCCATTGTGGGCTTAGAGGGATCAGTTATTGGGTTAAAAGGGAAAATAATCTAGGTGTCACTTCTTAATTGGATAGCTTTGTCTTAAAAGACCTTGTAACAAGAGATTGTTAGCCATTTTTGAAGTGCTTTTCCAGCATGCAGAGTCTGGTGTAGATGGCATGAAAATCTTTAGGTAACAATAAACAAGAAGCTGAAGACTGAAAAAGTCCTGTGCATCTCCTTTTCCTGACACAGAACTTCTCCAGGAGGGATTCCCCAGACAGGGGAACCCCCAGGGAGGGGCCCAATGTGGGGCAAAGAAACCAATAACCAATGAAAGAAGTGCTTCAATTGAATCAGCTGACAACCAGAATGAAGTATTTACAGTGTCAGTTGTCACTGGTACTGCAATTCAGCCTATTCTTGACTATGCTGAAATGAAGTCAGAAAGATTAAATGTTTTGGTCCTGGTACAAGATAGTTCAATTGTAGCAGAGTTGCAATGTTGCAATGTAAAGAGGTTAGTTTCTACTTCTCAGGTAGTGTTTACTGCATTTCTCAATTATTTCTTCAATTACTCCTAAGGAACCACATGAAAAAATCTGACCTTTTTAGGCACATGGCTTCAGTTTTCCTTCTCACCTTCAGACTAAGTGTTGATAAGCGCTTTTCTGAATGTAACCACTGAAGTTTAGGTATGATTTTTGAGAATTAAAGATAATATTATATAATCCTTGTTGATACATGATACCTTCATAACTGTTGATACACATAATCAGCTTCAGATACAGTAATACAAATTATAGAACCTCTATGACTATACCAAGCACAGGTGATTCTATCCTTGTAAAAAATTAATACATGTGTAGCTTTTTATCTTACACTGAGAAATTATGTTGTGCAGCGTTCTCTCTTTCTCCCTGGTCCTGGGCAGCTCTGATGCGCTCTGGTGTCGCCTCCCCCCGGACTTCTGGGTTCGCCACTTGTCTCCCATGTGCCACTGGCACTGGCACGCGGGTCAGGGTCTGCTGGGTTCTGTCACCTGCGCTACAGGATCCGAGGTAAAGAGTGAAGGAATGTCCAGATCACCCACGAGGAAGGCAGGAAGGCTTTATTGTCGCTGAGAGCTGCGGTGCGGGGGGTAGCAACCCGTGCTTCCCACTCCACGTGGGGAAAATGGCGCCGGAACCCGGGAGGGAGCAGGATGATATAGGGGATGTGATAGGGAGAGCAGATGCCGCCCCTAATCCGTGCAGGTGATGCGATGATGACATAGAACAGTGACCAATCAGGGAACCGCAGAGGCGGACACCGAGCCTTGGGCTGAGTGGGATTGTGGGGATGGGGCGGTGGACACGGGGTTTCCCAGGGCCGGATGGGGAAGTGGTCACAGGAGTGGCAGAGAGGAAAGCCCAACAGCAGGCAGCATGGGGCCAGACACCGCGAGGAGGGGAACGACATGGGGGAAGCGTGGGGGTACGCAGGACTCGGCTAGCTAACACAAATAAGAACCCTTAAAACCCAATCCCAGGATGCAACAATTCCCTCTTTTTCAAAATATAAAAAAGAAGAACGGCTGCTTGATCTTCTTCGCTGCCCATCTGACTGCTTCTTCACTCAGCTTCTGCTCTTGGCGTTTCAGCTGCTGCAATGGCTACCCTTTGCAGATGGAGAGGGCCTGCTGCGATGATGCTGGGGTGGTTCTTCCCTGGGTGCTTGGGGATAGGGGAACTGGGACAGCTTTATTACAAACATGGGGATTTGGGACACATACAGACTGGGGTGGCTGGAAAGTTTTTCTGGGGCTTTGGGGAAAAGCATTTTTTAAGGAGATCGTAGGGTCCTTTTTCTTTTTGCATTGCCTGCGGTTTGATGCAACCCCCTGATTGGTGGGGTCATCTGCTGCACTCACAGGCACCCTGATGTTTTGAACTACCACCTGCACAATTACGTGATAAATCACAGCTCCCCTTAAGGTGCTGTGGCCTGTCTTATTTTTATCTTCACGCGAGGCAGATGCGCGTTGTTTTCTCAGTTTTTGGGGGGAATGGGGTCTCCCTCCCCCCCTCTCACCCCTCCCACTGTCCCTGGGGGTGCCCTGTTCAAAAATGGACATTGAACGACAAAATGACCTCTCCAATTACAGTGGAAGCATTGGCGTCTCAATGGAGGCTGTCTTGGACCAGCGTTCTTTGGAGGCACAGCATCCAAGGCAGCCACATGGCTTCTGGGCCTTTTAGGGATCTCAAGCTGTGTGTCAGTGTTCATGGATGCTGCTTCCGAGACAGACTTGTCCTGAACCTCCGATCCCTCCCCATGACTCTCAGCTGCCAGCTCGACCCATTCCATGGAATCTGGAAAATGCTCAGAGACCCACATCCCCCTGCTTCCCTCCCTCCCTCCCGGGTCTTCAGGAACCATGGGACTGCAGAGTCAGGGGCTTTTGCTCCCCCCTCCCTCCTCTTGCCTCCCTCCTGGGACTCCGGGAACCATGGGAACTTGGAGGCAGGGGCTCCAATCCCCCCCCCCCCTCTTCCCTCCCGCTCGGCTCTCCGGGGCCCATGGGAAGGTGGGGACAGGGTGCGGGGAACAGGACGGGGGCTGCCTCCCTCAGGCAGCGGGGAGGAGATGGCAGAGCTCTCCTCGGTGGGGGAGGGCAGGATCGATGACTCAGCAGGGAGGACATGCAAAGGACTCGAGGGAATGCCCACATGAGGGGGAACAATGGGTGAGGGAGTAACCTGACCTCTCAAGGGGGCGGCGCCCACGCCCACAGGGAGGCAGGTGGGGGTTGGGTTAAAGTGGGGACACTGGGAACAAAGAACAGAAAGGGGTTGTGGAAGAAGAGGCCCTGCCATGTGACTGCCCTCAATCTTGGGAAGACAAAGGGATCGAGCACGTGGCCTTGGCCTCTTCAGGAGAACAAAGAAAGGGGTTTAAAGAAACAGAGCAGCGTGGGGCAGCTCTAGAACCGGGATTTTCAGCAGGGAGAAAAGGATTGGGAAAGGGGTTTAGGGTCAGTTCCTCAGCGAAGTGGCCAATTTCGCTAAGGCAGGGGGGCCAGGGGAGCTTAGGGGAGCCAGGAGCACGGCCCATGCTTGTGGGGCTGCCCTGCGCCTTAAAACAGCAGAGTACCCCCCCGCCCACCTGTATTAGGGGAAGAAGGGGTAGGAAAGGAAGATGGGGAAACATGTTCAGGGGAAACAACATTTTTGTACAATGGCTCTGTCCCCTCCCTCCTCGCTTCTCGTGTGGATTCTGCTTTTACCAACTCCGAAATCCGCAAATGGAGGGTGGCAAAGGAATCTTTCACAGAGGGATCCCTGCGTTCGATCCCCTCCACCAATTTCGCTCCCACCTGCTCCCAGAACTCTTTTTTGCGAGTGTCCCCCATAGGTATGCGTGGGAAGGACTGTTTAAGCAAACTTTTGGAGTAGGGGCTGTTCACCAATAGAGGAGTTCCCTTAAGTAGGGTATAAAATTCCTTCTGGTCAGCAGATAGTATGGTTCCCATGCTACTTCTACCCACCACCTCACCCCTGGTGCAGAAAAAGAGGAAAAAAAACAAAAAAAAAAGCGAAAGATCCCGGCGGCCACCGCTCACACTGCGCACTGCATGTTCCGTACCCTCAGAAGCGCAGTAAAGCCCACCCAAGTGAAGGAGAGTATAGCCTGGGTACCCTCCCATAGCTAGTACTCACCAAACTGGGATCTCTGCAAACAAAAAGCTGCCACTGAGGTCCTCGTCCGAGGAAATTTCTCTTCTTTGCCTCTTCATGGCCGTGAAGAGTTTCACTTCCCCTCCCACACGGGGAAAAGCATCCGCTCCCTCGTGGGTGGCAGGGAGTTCACTGACCTACTCTGGGGGAGTCTTCTCTCCCGTTTTCAGTCAAACACACAGTTCCGTTGCAGCTCTGCGCCTGCGCAGCGGCACTCTGTGTGGAATATGCATGCTCGGCTCAGCGGTGGCAGCCGTTGAGTGGTGGCGCAGCCACGCGGCGACGGCTCCCCGCACGGCTCCCGGTGCTTCGCAGTGAGTATCTGTCTGTGCAGGGTGACTCTGCTGGGTCAGGCCCCACTGTTGAGCGCCATTTGCAGTGTTCTCTCTTTCTTTATTGTCGCTGAGAGCTGCGGTGGGGGGTAGCAACCCGTGCTTCCCACTCCACGTGGGGAAAATGGTGCCGGAACCCGGGAGGGAGCAGGATGATATAGAGGATGTGATAGGGAGGGCAGACGCCACCCCCAATCCGTGCGGGTGATGCGATGATGACGTAGGACAGTGACCAATCAGGGAACCGCAGAAGCGGACACCGAGCCTTGGGCTGAGTGGGATTGTGGGGATGGGGCAGCGGACATGGGGGTTCCCGGGGCCGGATGGGGAAGTGGTCACAGGAGTGGCAGGGGGGGAAAATCCAACGGCAGGCAGCATGGGGCCAGAAACCATGAGGGGGGGAACAACATGGGGGAAGTGTGGGGGTACACAGGACTCGTCTAGCTAACACAAATAAGAACCCCTAAAACCCAATCCCAGGATGCAACAATGTTGCAAGATGATCACCTACACTCTAAGAAAATTGTCCTTCTTTAAAAGAATTAGTGAAATTGAAAAAAAAAAAATCAGTTAAAATTTTAGAGACAATTCAGTATAATCTAGTACCATCATTACTAGACAAACAAGGGTTTCTGGGCGGACCAACTGCAGTTTTGGCTATGATTAGAGAGAAAGCTGTCTTCTGGCTAGAAAAGTTAATCGCAATCAGTGGAAATCATACGGGAATAAAGTGGTCACTCTTTATTCTGCTGCTCAGAAGGCAAGTTATCAGAATAAAAGTAGCTATGAAATAGGAGTAGAATATTGTGTAATGAATGAAAGGAATCCAAAATGGCATTGACAGAAAGCAGCTTGGGAGCTACTTTCTCAGAGCTTGCCAGAGCCTCCCATGATGATGATAATGTCCCATTTAAGCTGCTTTCCTATAGTGTCTCAGGACCTAAATTTAAGCATTCTGTATTTTTCCTCAGAAGAAGAAAAAAAACTTTAATACCTGCAAATGGTGCCTTGTTGGAACACCAAAATGTCTAGTTAAAGTATATGGTTTGCACTTTGTGAGTTGGTTATATTAATTCTCTGTTCCACTCACCTTCCCCAGCCCTGAATTTTAGTAAAATTTCCTCACAAGAAAGAAAACCCTCCTAGAACTGCATACAGTATTAATAAAGACTTCATATCTAGTTACTTGAGGACTGCTTGAAGCAGGAGTCTGATTTGTAAAGCATTAACTTTATTTGCTGATATTGGTAGGCTATAATCAGTCATTCTTTATAAAATAATCTGCAAGTTTAATTCTAGTGCTGCAAAGGATGGTAAACTATAGTCTGTAATATTTTTTTGCAGTTAAATGATGTAAATCCTTAAGCAGATTAATTTACAAAGAATAAATTCTGGCATGATTCCAATTTCAGGAAGTTTCCTTTATTGATCTGAAGACTTGATTGAGTGTATGAATACAGGATACAATCCCAGCTTTTGCATGATGTGCAGTAGTACCTTCTGTTATCTGAACACATGGCTGACCATCAGCACTGGGACAGGTTTTGAATGCTAGAGTAAACATCTGGGGGGGTTATTGTTTGTTTTTGGTTTTAGCTTCTTTTCCCTAGCTGCGACCAGAGCTCATATTATAGACCTTCTGCTGCATTAGCAACATAGAATAATCTTTCTTCAGGCTACCTATAGGCTTCAACTTAATATTTATTTTTCCCATCAAAGACAGAAGAGATTGCCTCTTCCCTCATGAAAAGAAAAAATCATGAGTTTAAATCCTAAATCATCTTATTCTGGGCTAGTTTATTGAATAGTCTTTGCAACTTCTGGGAAATCAGAGATTACACCCTGGGTGATGGTTTTGAACTTCGGGCACTGCTTGCAGAAGTCAAGAGGCTGCAACACAAGTCACATCTCCAGAGTAACATGTGGCATCTCTCAATCTTAGCTGTTAGAGGAAGCCTGGTGTAAACGAGGTGACAAAGTAATAACTGTAGCTCCCAGTTGAGCAGCCTGATCCTGCTCTGTTTATAACTCTTACTTTGTGTTTTCTTATGATCCCAGTCAAACATTGGGGTAGCCTGCTTACATTAAGGGACTATCTGTACAAATTGATTTGTGCTGGTCCTCCTGTCTTCACTACTGTCCCAAAATTTAAAGTCATATTTGTGTCTTGGTCTGCAGTGCAGGGTTCAAACAGCAGAATCTCTCTTCTGGACTTCCCTCCAGGGTCCATGTTTAAACAGACTGCCTCTGTTTGCTACATTTTTTTTAAATCTAACCTCCTAGATTATAGAATGCTGAAACATTGACTTCCAGTTTTTAAAGGACATCAGTGATGACATGTTTCTAATATTGGTGTTGATAATTTAACTTCACAAGCTTTATGGTGTTTTCTGTGTATGAAACAAGCTAACCACACATAGAATGTGTTCCTCCTCAGGTAGTTGTCAGTATAGTGATCAATTCAGGGAACTCTGTCACTTTATTTAATGTAGGAGGTTAAGGAAATAACATAAGCTTAGTTTGAGCAAATGTTACAGCATGTACGTTGTTGTCAGAAAAGTATGCGTGTTATATCAGACAAACTCTTAAACTTTTTATAAGATTAAAATTTTAGATTTAAGATTTTAAATTTAAAAATGTGCTCTGACAAATATAGTTTCTCTGAATATCAGTAAAATTGAGAAAGACTATTTCCTTGTTCTGATTAAACTGCTGTTGGACATGAAGTAGGAGGAGAAATTAGGGATATCCTATGTTGTGGCTTAAAATGCTCAATTGATCCCTCCTGTCTTTTTTATCTTATATTCATCCCTCTGAATGTACTCTGTTTCAAGTTCCTTTATTGATGTTGGAGGACAGAAAATTATTGACACATGTTTGGAAAATCCATTTTTTTAAATGATTTAAATCACAAACTTGCTTATAGTTACTATGAAGCAAACAGATATTTTAAAGTCAGTATCTTAAAACTGAAAGACATACTTTCCCAAATTCCTTTCCATTATATAGCTGTTTCTGATAATAACTAGGTTTCATGCAAGTGGATTTTTCAGTGTCAGCACCTAGCAGTAGATAATATGTGTTTCAATGGTAAATCAATGATAATGTCAATGTTTTGTTCATAGTTCTCTAGATTAATGCATAAAGAAGAAAAATAATTACTCGGGAAATCTTTGTAACATGAGTTCACCATTTCTTGTTGATTCATATTAATTTGAAATCTACTTTAATGATACAGTCATTTATAGTGCAGGTTAATATACTTAACCTGAAAAGATCTTTTGAGATGCTTGAGAAAGTAAAGAAGCAGTTACTTTCTATCTGCTATAACATCATAATTTCAGACTGTAGGTTATCTTCAACTCTATGTTATTTGCTGAATGGCACATGCTTATTTTGATCTGAACTTCTGCAGCAAGTTTGTCTTCATCTTTAAAAGAAAAACAAACTCCTCAAAAGAAAACACACTATCCTCTTTCCTTTTGTGAATGGCCTTTACTTGAAATTTACTAAACAAATCAGTTTATGGGATTCCATCTGTTACATCTTTTTGCAAACAGTTCTGGTGTGATTTTCAAAAGCCCTTACCGATGTTTTATTCCTATTCCATGGATCCTTCCATTGGCTTTAGACATGAGGCATGAACATGAAGAATTTCTGCAGTCCCACTTTTTGGTCCTCTTCCTGACACTAGTTCCCAAGTGTTTTGAGATTAAAGCCTTGCATGGGAACCACTAATTTAAATTGAAAATATCACTTTGGTTCTACTGGGCTAATCCTCAAAAATCAAATAGAGATTCAGGTACTTTTGCATAAAATTTAGATCTTCACAACTTTTGCCTTCTCCTAGAGTAAATCCCTTTAATATATCTATTTCTATCCATCCCCCTGTCCCAATCCTTCCAAGGGGCCCAAATGTCTTCAGCTTTTTAACTACTTAGTGATTTCATAATTATCTCACACCTAATATCTACCCATCTCAGCTAATTACAGGATGGATGAAATTTGCTGTCTATAGATTACTGGGTATACCTCTGAGCAGGATCCTCAAAGTTTCTGAGCTCAAATGAATTAGGGGTAACCCAATCTCCCTGCATTTAGTTCCACTTTACTCATCAGATTGCGCTTGGAGAAATCACCTGACATGGGATGATCATAGCTCAAATCCTCTCTCTCCTTCTGAAAGAGCAAACTTTTAACTAAAGATTTCTTGTTTTAGAGCCATTCCATACAATCAATAGTGCTTGAATCAGAAGGATCATATTTATCTGCTACGGAACCTGCTCAATTTTGCCCAAACTAAAACTCATGGGGATTCTGCTAGCTTTCACACTCATTCAGCTTTTCTTTCCTGCCCTAAAAATTAGTTTTTACTCAACCTTTATAAGAATTGGCCTCTCTGGGATAAGAAAGGGAAATGGAAAACTTCATGACTTATGTTTGGGTTGAAAGTCCTTCCCGAAAGATTTCTGTACAATGGGAGAGTTTCAAACTTCCATCTTTCATCCTTTTCCTCCAAGGGTTCTCATGTTTAAGTCAACGCCCAAGCAAAAGAAACTGCTTTCCCTGCCTAGGTCATATTGTTGGTCTAAGAAATGGGTGGCAGGGATAGACTGTAACTAAATGCCAGACAACACACAGGTTTTTCTTTAGAGCTATTGTAATTGCTATCTGACTCCTCCCTGAACAAAAATTCCCAAACAAATGTTAATATATTTTTAAAAACAGACACTGAATTTCACATCTGACATGTGGGAGAAAATCAGTAATAAACTTATAAAAGCTCAATAACTTTTACTGAATTGTGCTTTTTAGATCTATGAGAAAACCATTTTGTCTTAGTTTTCTGGCCAAGAATATCACAAACATCAAATTAGCTTTTCAGATTACCTCTCTGTAACTACATTATGTAGTAAAAAAAATGACTGACCAAAACACCATTTGAATCAGTATGTGTTAAGAATACAAATCATAGGAGAATATATTTACTGTATCAGAATATGCAAAGTTGTTTATTTGAAATTGTTACTGCTGTATCTATGCAGTTTCAATATCAAGAAAATGAGAAAACATCGAACAGTTAACTATACAGAAGTCTGGCATCTAGAAAAATGTACTAATGCATTGTTTAGCAAAAATAGTACTATTCCAGTGGTCCCTTTTGCTCCACAGGTCATTATCTTTAAAACTTGTCCCTCAGAACTCACAGAATATTTCACAGAGTAGCTGAATGGAAATGAAAGGGGTATTTTGTTGTTGTTGTTGGTTTTAGTTTTGGGGTTTTTTTCTTTTATGTGTGGGGTTTCTTTGTGAGGCTTTTTTTTTTCTCTGTTTTTTTTTTTTTTTTTTTTAACTACTGAGTGCTTGCAAATCCTTAGGCCTTATTTTTGCAGAATTTTGGCCAGACATAACAGTCCTATTAAACATGAGATATGAATTAGGTAAACCAAGGCATATAATAGCTATTTGCTCCTTTGCTTGTGTGAGTTATTCCTAGTCTTTCAGAAAATCTCTTCTTTGTCTTTAATCAATGTTGAAGTAGCAGAAATTTAAATACTAGGGGCCTGTTTTTCATCAGATCAATGAGCAATGAGGTCTAGACTTGTACTTATTTTCTTCTTTGCACTGATAGTGGATGGTTTAATGGTATTGAATGACTGCATTTTTTTAATAGAAAAAGGATTCTAAGATATGCATGTTCTTTCTCCTTCTTTTCTTTTTCTTTTGTTTTTTAAGTACCTTCCTTCTGAGTAAAGCATAACCATGGTCTCTTTGTGTTAGTGACATGATATTATTTTTTTGTTCTAGTATAGTCTTTTTTTTTAACAAAAATGCAAATTGGTCCTTTTGCATCTAGTCTCCATTCTTTGACAGTAATATTTCTGTCAGGCTAAAGAACAAATACCCTGGCTCTCATCTGTGAGCTGACATCTGACATTTTGGCAGTAGTAGAAGATATCTATTTTACCATTATATTTCTGTCTGAAAATATGAGACTTAAGTGCATGCTGGGACACAAACACGACCTACAAGAGGATCCCTTGACTTTATGGATTCAGTTATTGATTCTTTGGAGGTAATTATGCGCTTGCTTACGCTGTCATCTGTTAGCTCTTCTGGTACCCCTATTTTAAAATTATAACAATTTTCTATAAGGAACTGTGAAAAGACTTTTCAAAGATCAATGTTTACTTTTATAGCAATTATGATGCATGTTCTCTACCATTGTAATCTCTGCAGAAATGTGATCACCCCACATATCAAGAAAGTCCTGCCTCAGTGTGAAGCTTCTGTGCTATAAAAGAAGAAAATATATTCCAGCAGTGCATTAACACTGGGAACTAGTGTCTCTTATGCAAAACAGTTATTATATCTAGATATGAAAATAAATCTTCAATAAAGCTGCTGAGAAGCTAGGGATATCCAGCTGTCTTATGTCTGTGTTCTTATTTTGGATTTGCCTGGTGGCTCAAGAAGTGAATATAACTAGGATTTCCTCCAATACCTCAATACTCCTGGAGATATTTGGGATTTCAACTTATTCCATCTTTCTATGAATTACACATCGAGGACATATGACAAGTGAGTGACTCCATCTTGACAGTACATGTAACATATTAATGGCTTATACAGGTCAACAGCAGACTTCATTAAAAAAAAAGTGTGAGTCATCAAAAGGGGTTATTTGTTCACAGTGTAAAGAACAAAATTAAAATTAGAAATATTAATAGCGTGTATGTCTCAGTAAGAAAATCTATACTTTGGTTTTTTATGCTATTTTAAATTTACCATGTGATTTAATGCTCCTAAGCTTAAATACTAAAGTAATCTTTCTTATTATTTTTGTTAATTCTGGTGATTATAGCTGTCCTTTGGTTTATCTCAGTTATTAAACCATAACTGAGATGCTGGATTATTAACAAGTTTTGGAGAAGGTACAATCTGGCTATATGAGTGATTGAATGTACCTTCAAACTATGTAAAAATAGCTACTTTCTGGATCACTTCATTTAGATCAGGATGAATTTCTCCACTTGTGCCCTGAATTGTCATATTTTTAAAAAACAATCTTCCTAATGAAGCAGGAGCATGCAATTTTCTTTTCCAGTTAATTTTATATTAAAGTAAATCCTGATAAGAGAAGCACCAATAAAAACATAAACTGTCTGTGACAGGAGATTTAAAAAGTTGCTGAAGCAGAATGAAATAAGATAGAGTTGGGCTGCTTATGCTGAACACTAAGGAGGTGAAGTAGTAAAGAATAAAAAGTTATTAAGACATATTAATATGATTTAAATGGAAGCATCCTTTGAAATGGAAATACAAAGTAAAAGAAAAAATGCTAAGATATGCAGTAAGAAGTGGTTTGTTCTAATGCTATGTTCAGATAATGATCCCTAATCAGATGCTGTATGTTTTTTAATATTCTTTGTACCTACCAAAATATACAAAATCATCATGATAAAAGAAAGTAAGATTCTAGTTAAAAGAAGCTTATCTATCTTGCTTTACTTATATATCTGTTCCCTTTCTCGAAGTGAAATTGAATTTATTAAATTTCAAAGACTGCCTTAAGGTTTGATAAAAACTAACTAGAAAACAAGCTTTCTATCTCATCAAGAATATGACTTTGGCGTTTAGCATGTAATTCTAATACAGAGTGCAAAGAATGAAAACTGGAAAAATGGTCGACAACAACAACAAAATATATTAAAATGTCTTAACCATGAAATATTCTGGAGCTGAGTTTTGTTGAAGCAAATATATTCCAATAAAGGATCTAGACTGAGCCACCTGAATTTTCCTATGATAAAAAAAAATTATGGAAATGTTTCTGACTCCTTCAATTTCTCATTAAGGAATTTACTGGTTTTAGTGAGCCTTGTGCATCTGATTCACAATTAGAGGGAAAACTACATTCAGTTCTGAGCAATTGGTATGATTTTTGGCAGTAGTGTTGCAAAACACAGAATTGATTTTTTAGTTAACAAATATTCTACCAGCAGTCTTTCTTGAATATATAACATTCCTATAAGCACTGATAGTAGTAATTCTGGTAGTTTGAAATGTGCCAGAAGAAACAGGAGTTTTATCAGTAGCTGGGACACTGTGAAATATTCAGCCTTGTTTATATTCTTCTGTCATAGGTACTTGTGTGAAAAATAGAGGATGATCACTTTTTCATAGGTGCTTTGAGGAAAGGTAGAGTAGAGGGTCTGTAGTCCCAGTGTAATGTTGTCTGGTAGCAGCCTGAAGGCTGTTTTTGGGCAGAAGGTGGGATCCTGCCTTCTGAAGTCTCTTAAAAACTTCCCATTCCCCTACTCTCAGTCTCTCTCTCTGTAATGTATCCCATTTTCATTACTTCCCCTTCACTGTCCTTCAAAGAAAGGAAGAGCCCATGATGGGTTATTTTTCATTATTAAAAATATTCTGAGCTATTACGAGAAAAGACAGTGAGATATCTCCTTAGTGCAGGAGGCCAAGTAACACAGCAAGGATGGCTAGATTTTTACTACAAGCACAGAGTAAGTGTCTGGACAGAGAAGCAGATCTGACTTGGGATCAAGACCATCTAGGGCAGGAAGGACTTTGCTGACATAAAGCCAGCAGTCACCTGTATGGGCCTCTCAGGAAGATACGATGGGAATGAATGGCACATATGAACTTTAATCTTGAATCCTAGATTTTTGTTGCAGGAATAGAAGGACCAATTCCTTTGGGAGCGCATTTAACAGTTGTACAAATAAGAAAAGAAAAGCTTCCAATTTTACCTGTTATGATCAGTCATCATAGTTAGCATTCTGTTGAAGCCATGTCAGGTGGAGAAAAATCTGAAAGTAAAGATAGTGATCCACTAATGGTACTGATCCAGACTGCAGAGGCAAGACAATTGTGGTAAGCACATTTTGTGCTTACCACAACAATCTCACTTCCATTTCAGCTTTAAATCTCTCAACCTCTGTGCTGTGTAGCACCACATCTCCCAATATCATAGATTATACATTTCATGCTTGAAAATACTCTTGTGAAAGAGCTATCCACGAAGGATAGTTAATCCCAGGCAGAAGCTATGTTAATTGGAACATATGAGTTTTGATTACCATGTGCCTACCATTTTAGTATCTCATGTTATCTGCTAAACAGCGTATCAGCCTTGCTGGACAGTCAGAAAGATGATGTAGTTGAAAAGAAGAAAAACATATGCCTCTGAAGAGGTCAGAGATGCAATGCAAGAAATCCTGCTTTATCCATTCTCTGCATGGACATGGGTACTCAGGAAAACAACCCACAAAACCTGAAACCCAAAATTGTTTCTAGAGGCTTTTATTTTTTATGGCCCTTGAAGAGTCCAATATTTCAAAATGATGGCAGTGAGAAACACTATCTTCTTTTGTAGGCTCTGAAACAAATGCATGCAACACCCTCTCTTAAGTAACATCTTCTAAGGTAGGAAGAGAAATTATTATTTATACGTTATGCAATGATCATAAAAAGATAAGGAACCATAGAAAAATCATTGCACTAAATGTGTCCTGCAAATGAAGAATTATCACAGGGACAAATCAACACAAATCAGGACAAGAAAGGGGGCTGGAAAATCATCCGATGCTGAGAAATTTTTCATAATTATATTAATGTCTAATCATGGTGTCATGGTTCTAATAAGCCTTTCCTTGTTTGATAAATTTAGCATAAAATACCTTCAACAAACAAGTGGTAGAAATGCCAAAAGGCTCCTTTCTCCACTGAATCCAGAAACTCACTCAAGTTTGGGGCAACAAGATGTTCAACTAGAGGAGATAAATTCTAGTGCCAGATTGATGTTGCCTGGGGAATCCGTGGATTCTGCTTTTTTATAGTCTGATCTCAGGTCCACAGCAACTTGATCGGACTTGCTTTGACCACATAGCAGGAACAGAAAAAAACCCCATGTAGACAGTTCATTACTCTACAGAGAGATTAGGAAATATTGTTTCAGATAAAAGTTGTAATACAAGTCAGGTTAAAAAAGCTGATGATAATGTGTTGAGATTTTATTCTTTAACGCTGTAGCACATGTAAAGTAAGTTACAAAAATTATTCATATAATATTTTTAATAATTTTTTTTCTATTTATTATACATAAAATAATTTAAATAGACAAATACATAGCAAAGATGATGATCAAACTTTTTCATTTAAAATGAAAGTTTGGCAAGCAGCAGAATTCTTAGAAAATGTATGATTTTTACATTGTTTCAGGGAAAAGGTAGGACTGCAAGGAAGAAGAATTCTGAAGCCTGCTAAGTATTAACATTTTCCAGTTGAAGCAGTTCATTTTACTAATCTGAGGAAATATTTTTACCCTTTCTAGTGTGCTTTAACATGAAATTTAAAATACATGTGAATCATCTTATGCAAAATGCTGTATTTCATTCTATTTAAAATAATTTTCAACTTTATTTTGAATGTTGAATATTTTTGATTGGCCTGAGAACTTCCTTTTGAAACTGCAAGAAAAATCAATCAGTCCAAGAGGAGAAACTTAAACATACTTTAATCAAAACTGCATTAATCTTTCTCTGAGACTAAGACAAATCAAGCTGTGATTTGCAGACTGAACAGTTAGAAGTGTACATTCTGTATCTAGCAGGTTCATACTAAATATCTGAATTAACCATGAATAATTCAGTCAAATATAGAACTTTCAGGAGCTGTAATCTCAGAATCACCTCTCAAAATTTAAGGTTTCTGCTTTCTCTTGATTCCAGTAGCTCAAGGGGATAATAATTCTGAGCGTTGTCTGAACATATCCAACTTTCTGAAAAACTAACATCCTAGCCCTATCCAAATGAAATTTCCCTTTTATTCAGGTGTGAGACTTATGAGCAAAGAAAAATGGTCAGATAACTATATACAAATGAAAAAACTAATGCAACTGGGAGAAATTAATATTTCTATCAAGGAACAAAAACATATTGGCTGTCTTTTCCACTTGATTACTCTTCACCAGTAAGCTTCCTTTTTTAAACTTTCCCAAATATCTTTCTTTCACAATATACAATTTTTTTTATTAGTTGAAACAACACCCAAGAATCATAAGCATGAGTATCAGAGATCAATGCAATTGCTAAATGAATGAGGAATGAAATAGCAGTTAAAAAAAAAAAAAAAAAGCGCAAAAGGAGAAGATCACAGTCTCAAAGAAAGATTGAAAATGCCACAGTGCAATGCAAGAACCTTGTTTTCAGGTCTTGATGATGAACTTTCAATGGCTGCAGTGAGACATTTGAAGCCCACTACTTTCAGGTGGAAAAAGCATACATCTCTCTCTGCCAGTTTATTTAACTCTGTGGAGAAGCATATACTTCTTGAATGCCAAGCAGGACATAGCACGCTGAGTGACTTGCTGCTGGTTCTGAGTAAATTCCTGTAAAACATATTTCTGAGTCTTTAGGATTAGTCAGATAGGTTGAGACAGCTAAGCTGAGAGAGCTGTGGTTGTTCAGAAAGGAGAGGAAAAGGCTTCAGAGACACCTAATTTTATCTTTTCAGTACTTTAAGGAAATTTATATAAATTAGGGAGAGGGACCATTTATATGAGACATTTTATAGTGGCAGAACAAGGGGAAATGGTTTTAAACTGAAAAAAGGAAGGTTTAGAATAGGTGTGAAGAAGTTCTTTGATCAGAGGGTTGCAAAGCACTTGAACAAAATAGCCTGAAATATTGTGGATGCCTCATCCCTGGAAGTGTTTAAGGCCAGGCTGGATGGGACCATGAGCAATCTGGTCTAGCAATTGGCTTCTCTGTGCGTGGTGGAGGGGTTGGAACTAGATGCTCTTTAAGGTCCCTTCAAATCCTAATTGTTCTACCATTGTGTTCTATGAATGGTCAGCCACTCCTACCTTTACCTTTTACTTTTTTTTTTCACCACAGCACCTCTCCAAGGCCAGAAGAGCTGTGACTTGCCTATTCAAAGGAGAGTTGAAGTGAAACTCCAGCCAGAGTGCTACCAAACAGATTGATATGAGAAGGCTGCACACTGAAAATAGCAAAAAAATCTAAAATAACTTTGAAGTACTTTTACTTTAGTGGAATATTGTATAAGTGTTTTCTGAGCAACAGAAAGAACCAGGTTGGGGCACTGACGGTAGGTAAAAGTGTGATGGCCAAAATAGGAGTTCTCATGATACGATGGTTCCACAGCCAGGTTCAGGGTCCAGTAATGCAAGCAGCTGAACTCGCTCAGCTGGGGGGTCAGCAAGGAGGTGGAAAGTACAATAGCAAAACATGGGATTAAATTTCTAACTGCAGATTAATGGTTCCCTCTAGTAAGCATTGATAGAAAAAGTATGATGAAAATCAAGACAAGTAGTTTTTTTCTTGTCACATCTCAATTCTCTCACAGAAGATATAAAAATAATGAACTGAAACAAGGGTTTCTGCTCTGTACACTCCAAAATTTATGGTTGATTAAGCAAACAAAATGTGATAATCATGGAATGTCAAATCATATCTCCCAGGGAATTGTTAAATGACACAGAACTGGGTCCAATGACACAGAAAGAGGGGTGTTACACAGCAGAGTAATGTATCACCAGTAGAACAGCAGGACTAAAAATGATAGTAAAAGAGCTACTTCATAAAATGTAATCAAAATTTTAAGATAAAAGCTTGTGAAATGCTACAGTACAGTAATGATATCACAGAGTTAATATTGATACTTCCAATTTACCAAGAAATCTTTTTGTATTTTGTAATTTTGAAATGAAAATAAAATTTCTCAAATATGATCATGCATTTGCATTTGTTTTACTGGATTTTCTTGATAGGAAAATGCATGCCTTTCAATGACAGAAAGAACATATAGGTTTTCAAAATGTTACCTGACAGCTAAGGTTATAATTTTTGGTTTTCTGTCAGCTTTAAAGACTAAAAATCTTAAGCACCAGATGAAAAAAGCACAGGTGTCAGATGGTCAATTTATTTCCATTTGCAAGTAAGAGGTGGCTTTAGAGCCTCAGGAGCAACCCACAGAGGAACAGAGGTAAAAAGAGTAAGCAGTATAAAGATGAGAAATTAGCGTTACCAACAAATAATGTAGCTCCTGCTACCCCTTTCCAGATGAAAAATTTTCTTGTTGTGTTTTTTACAGGTTTTCTGTATCAATTTGTCAATGTTCAACCATCAATATTGCCCCATACACTACCTCTAATTTTCTGACTCATCAAGGCAAATTTTATGTCAAAGGCAATATATTTTTTTTCCATTAAAATCTCAGCATCTTGGACTTTTACCAAAAAAGTTTTCCATCAGAGATTCCTAAAACAGCTGGGCAGGGGTATGAAGATGCAAATTTTCTTCTGCAGTTAATCTAAGAAACTCAGTCACAGATTCAATTCCTCTCTCGCTCTCTATTTAAAACTCTAACAGTAATAATTTTTTTTAAAAAGCTCATGTTTTGAGTGCTGAGAAATCATTTTTCTAGAGTTATGAAACAAGAATCCTCCATGCATTACATGTCAATTATCTTACTTTTATTATATTATCTTTCATCCTAAATCAAACAGATATGACTTTTTGGAAATTCTAATAACAGTAATTCAATTCTAACTATTAAAATTATTGCAAATGCTCTCAAACAACTGTTTTGCATGTCTCCTTATCATGTCATGGTCTGATAGGACAGCCCAGATTAAAGCTCCAAGCACAAAAATCCCATAGAGCCCCACAGCTTTTTCTCTGTAGGAGACAGAATACATTAGTGTGGTTGGGACTGCGTGAGGAGAATGATGCCTGTCAATATTTTGGACCAGGTTGCAAAGTCAAGATTTCCTCAAAGAGAATATCTTGCTGTTAGATCCCTTTTAATTTCTCAATTTCATCCCTTTGAACATATCATCCAACATCAAAATGGAATGATACCATATAAAGAAATGCAATTTCCCCAATAAAGTATTTTTAAGCAATTAGGTAGTTTAGAAATTATACTTCCAGCTGTCTGCAAAAGTCAGTGAAAACAAAAGCCCACTTTATTTTTCTAATACTGTATATAAACTCTTTGAAGTAGGCATAATTTTTAGTACATTAAGGTTTTCAATGCCTTCTAGGACACAGTGGTATTTTTAGAAGAACTCAGTCATACACAGATTTCACTGGGATACAAAACAGACTGTCAGACTGCTGTTAGAAGGCTTATACAGAAACAATCATTCATCTGTTAAAATGCTGGTATACCAAATACATCAGAATCCTTTTCTCATCAGCTGCGTGCTTTCTTTGCACAAAATGTAACACACATTTACTGTGTAAACATATTTCATTAAGAATGTAATACATACAGATGCAAATAGTCCTTTTGTGCATTAGCAGTAAACTTTACAGAATAGTGGTTCATATTAAAGTATCATCTTTCTGCTTGCAAAACATTTTTGCTCTAGGGACAGTTAGAGCAGAAAGTCTGTACAATGTATGTGTGAGGAAACCTTGAATTTTCAGCTCTGATTAAGTCCACTGCTACACCAACAGCTTTCATAACCCTGAACAAACTGTGGCCTACTGTAAGCCTATCTGGGATGGCTCCTTGCATTGATACAGACGTGTTAGCTGAAGTCAATTGTTATCTTGGGCTGCACTTGAAATTATAAAGCATCCTGAGAACAACTGCTGTAAAGCAGGTTCCTATTCTCCAAAGGTATTAGAATTATACTGTCTAAGTAAAAGTATTACCAGGATAACCACTAATTTTTCCAAGCTCACACCTGGTTTACAAATGAGCTAATAGGAATGAAATGTTCCTCTGCCTGCTCCTATTCTCAGTTTGTCCACCAAACATTTGTCAAGAAAATAATTCCATTGATTTGAAATATCAGATTGATATATTGGAGGCTAAAATTTGTTGCTTTTGTGCCAGCATGTTGTGAAATTTTATTTTGTAAAAAGCAAGTTGGCTGCTTTGCTTGCAGCACTCACTTTCAATGCAGATGAGATGATGTCTCAAATAGGCTTGTCAATTTTAAGGACACAATTTCTTCCTGCAACTGTTCCAAATTTTTCAGAATGGCCATGCAGGGCCTTCAAAGACATTTTCTATGCAATATGTTCTTTTCTTATCCTCTACACAAAAATATCTTCACAATAAAACTCCTAGTTTTGGCTTTTAAGTTGTTTACTTGTGTTACTTCATAAGGAAGCATTTTAAAATAGACACACGGGTATAGATAGCAGCATTTTCCATGGATAAGAAAGTAAACACTCAGAAATGGGAAAAAATATTGGACTGTTTTGCTCAAGTTACAGTTAAGGTAAATGCTAAATATCCATCAGGCTTCTGGGAACTTGTTGGAGTCTGGCTTGTTCAATGCTGATGTATTCCTTTTCCAAGCACTAGAACCTATTAACATGATCTCTGCCCTGCATCAACAATGCCTGCATGAATTCCAGTGATTTAGAAAAACAATTAGAGTTGTCTGTCTGTCTGCAATAGAGGTAAATGTACTTTCAGTATATGCATATTCATTAGACCTCATACAGAACGACATATGAAAATCTCTTTATGGCCGCTGTCTGGAAGTAAAGAAGTTACATGATAGGGCTACTTCTTCAATCTCAAACACAAAACCTGCTTCTCACCCTATTAAGTGCAAGTACCCATATAGCTCAGAAAAAGGCAGACATCTCAGAATGAAAGTTTCATGCTGGTAATCATCACAACCCCGTCACAATTCAGAAGCTGACTGGAGGTTGCTGCTTGGTGCAACACTCAGTCAGGAGCCACTTCACTGAGCAGGAGTGCTGGAATTCTTTCCTGCTTCTTTTTATGCCCACAGGAAGACTTTTTGCATCATATTCAGAGTCTCTTGTTCCTATTAATGCATATGTCTTTTCAAATTTATTTAGTGACTCCAAATCAAATTTATTTAATCTGAAGCAGCTGATGCCAAATGAGTTTTTGATTTAGTATCAACAGAGGCAGTATCAAATCCCTCTTTTGAACACAGCATTTGAACAGGCACATAGAAGGGCAAAACCACTATTCAGATTGAATTCTGCTGTAAATCCACAACAGTACAGTACAATTTCTAGCCCACCATAGTCGGATGTGTTCTTCCATGATGGTTTTCACCAGTGATGAAAATAGATGTCTCCATATGGCATTAGGAACTCTAGAACACAAACACTGACTGTTTCTTTATTGAAGAGTTTATAACCCTGGAAAACTTGATTTCTTCATCTCTCTTGTAGACACGGGACATCCCACTTTAATATAGTAGTTTTACAGAGCAGGATTTGAGGAAGCCTTTCTGGGAATGCTCCTGCTCCTCATGTCTGCAGGCGTCGACTTCATGCTGCTGAGACACCTCTTGGAGTCAGGCTTGTAGATCCAGCCTTGCAGAATCAGTTCACACTAGGCATTTACAATTTGTGCCTTTCCTGTGTTAGGGGTGTTCTGCTACCTCAGAGAAGATAATCTGTGCTCTGACACTTACAGATACCAAGATCAATAGTGGGACAAATAAAGAAAATGCATTTGAGCTCAGAATGAGTTAGACACAAAACAAAAACATTGGGACCATAGGTTAAATCATCCAAACAGACTAAGTATTACTATCCTTAGAACGTACACCCCCCAGACATGCTGGGGAGGAGAGACTACTCTAGGTGCGAATTCAGATTTTTTTCAGAAAAAACTCTAAAATTTAATTGTGCAGAAATATGTGAGAATAAAAAACTGAAGTGTAGTTCAGAGAGTTCAATGTGTAAGTAGTTAAAATGTTTAATTGTTAAAACTGCCCTGTGCCACTTGAATGCTACTTACCAAAGACATTACCTAGGCACAGCAACTCAGCAGGCAGTGAAGCTATTGGTTCTCCAAAAGGTTATTTTGCACTAGAACTTTCCTCTGCAGTAGCAACTATAGCAGAATCTGTCATACCTTAGCAATATAGGAAAATTTTGAAACACCTTTGCATGTACAACAGACAGTAGGAAAATAATATAAAGTATTGTATTATATTCCTATTTTTGTTATAGATCAAGTGAAAGTCTTAGACAAACCCCGCCTCAGGTTCAGATTTTTGGCAGCAACTTAAATTCAGGTGACATGCACCTGAACTTCTCTGGCTAGCAAGTTTTTAAAAATGGCAAATCAGGTTTTTTATAAAATGAGATTTATTGAATAGACAGAAGACAGACAACAGACCTTAAACATATTTATTTCCGACACAGGTTAAAACAAAGAGCTACTTGTAGATTAACATAAAACAGTGCACAACATAAAGGTACCTATATTATAACTAGCAAAGAAATAGTATAGATTAGGAGTCAATGTAACTTACCACTGAATTGATGATGGGGTACACAGAGTCTTTTAACTCAAGCACCAGAAACGTAACCATGAAGTTTGCATCCCAGCTTCAGGGAAAAGCCCTACACATTTTCAGGGAATGTGCAGAAAACTTCTGCTTGTGAGTTTTGTGTAGGTTTTATAATTTGTAAAGTGTCTGTCAGTCAGAAATTAAAGGCTTATCATTCTTCAATCTTGTTCTCAAGGCAAGCTATTTATTGTCAGCTGGGAATGCCACCTCCCTGGTGCCAGAGATAACTCACTACTGGATGGCTGTCTGGGTAGTCTCACCAATTAGAGGGGGAACATGCCCTGAGCTATCACACCAGCTGATAGGCAGAACAGATAAGCTATTCTGTGGCAGAGGCGAATGTTCCCACCACATCAGGTGACAAAGGAATCTCTTTATATTTTTAATTGATTAAACTCCTGAGGAAGTGGAAGGAAAAGAGACAGAAATTATGGAAGACCTGAACAGCTGGAGCCTTGGTCTGGTGGTACTCTGGTTTCCCCTCTGGTCTGTGCAGAAGCAGAAGCTGGCCTCCTCACTCTCATGCTTCCAGTGGAAGCCTGGTGAATGCTCTAGAGCACAGCAATGCAGGCTGAAGAAGCCCAGCACTGGGACTCTGGTATGTCTGTGGTGCAAGCAACCAACCTGAGGCCCAGGAGATGAGCTGAAGCCCCTGCTTTGTTAATCTCTCTGTTTCAAAACATGCACATTCTTTTTAACTTTAGATGCCCATTCTAATAGGATGACAAGGCTCCATTTGCAGGGACTCAGCATGAAGATTATTCAACAACCAAGTCCTACTGAGTCCTACCTGCAATCCTTTTGCTTAAACCTTGAGAGCTGGTGTTGGAACCCTGGTTGCTGAAAATTTTAGACTTTCTGTGCTGATAGGCACTGACCCCCAAGAGAACACTGCATTTGACCTGAGGCCACAGAGTTCTATCATCCAAAATTGAATGATAGAACTCTGATTATGGGTGTGTAGTTTGAATAGAAGTGTGTTGTATCACATGGTGGAAAACTTAGAGTTTAAGGTTTTAGAATATAGTAATATATATAAAGCAAGATGGAGGTTTTAGGGTGGAGGCTAGTCCTTTTCTTCACCTTCTTTTTCATGGGTTTGGGTGCTATTGTGTAATTGAATAAAAAAGTCTGCATTGTGGGCTATGATTGGTTGGTTATTGGGTTAAAAGTAAAAATAATTTAGGTGTCATTTCTCTAATTTTTGGACAGTTTCTGAACAGCTTATCCTTAAAAGGCTTTGTAGAGAGAGAGATACAGCTCCATTTTTAGTTTGTTAGGGTGAAGTGCTGTAGAATTCATGGTTTGTGAGAATGTAATATAGATAAGAACTAATAAACATCTGAGTGCGAACAAGAAATACTGTCTTGTGCATTTAATCCCAACCCTGACAAAAAGTTAAGACTCCCACAAGTTGGGACACTCTGCCAGGGTGTTCTGTGAATGCAGTGTCTCAGGGGACACAGTGGGAGACAGATCAGAGAATAACATTGACATTTATCCAGCTGCAGGCAGCAATCAGTAGAGTTGATTGTTTCTCTTAAACAAAAATAAAAGACTTCTGTGGTAAAACCACAAGTCCCCCTCAGTTGTTTCTATGGGAACCAGCTTCAGATAAGTTCTGTAGCCAGCCATTTATTTAGACAAAAATATTTCATAACTGAGACACAGAATTGCACATTATAAATGGTAAGCAGTTTTGAAGTGAAAAGAGAAATTAATACTTCAGAGTCACAGCCTGAGGTTTCAATTAAATAAAGCTATACTCTTTACCTGGCTTAAAATTAGAGAGAAAATGTGTTTTGATCCTATAAAAGTGTGGCCATTTACATATTTTTTCAGTGTATTAGAATTCAAAAACTTGGTCTTAGATGAACTATTAGATAACCCATCATTAATAAATTCATATGAAAATAACCAGTAGTAATTACTAAATTAAAACCAGACAGAAGCTGCTCAGTATTACCAAGAAGAGTGGGGAACATGAGGCCTAGTGCACAATTACTTCCTTTTGTATGTTTCTGTAACAAAAAGACCATCTAAAACTAACCCTTATATTTAACTAACTCTAAATTCTTTGTTAGTAGGAAAAGGACTATGTGCCTCTCTAACAATTAAAGTGCACCCCAGAGCATAGAAAAATCACAAAAATATCTTGGATTTTTTTCAGCATCCTGAGAGAATTCTGAAAATAAAAGATTATGTTTTTATGTTATTGTATATCAAAACAAATAATCCAGATTGCATAATGTCACTTGCTGTTATATTAATTAAATTTAATTGTCACTGTCACCAGTATGATTTTCAGTGAAATGCTCTTTTAGGACCTGACAACTTACTGGAAAACTGTAATTAAGACGGGAGAATTCTATCTTCCTTCTAGAATACAGTTTTAAGCATAGTACAAGATCTGAAAATAAAGAAAACTGAAGAACATATATGTTCCCTTAACCTTGACCCTGCTGAGCTGTGAGTTGCAAGTAGGAGTGCCTCATCTGTAAGCAATCCAGCTGTGTTCATGTACTTCTGACATGAAAATCTTTGTAGTTCTTTGTGATGAAAAGGCTGGTGCTGGCAAGGTCATGAACTAGAACTTGGTTTAGTTTAACAGCACAGTTGTAAATCCCCTGCAAATTGTGCAAGTACACACAGGCAATAGAGTAGTTTTGGTGAATATGATCACGGGGAAGTAGAAATGAATCTTAGTCACTTGAAGTGCATCTTGCTTCAGCAGGATCTCACTTATCTGCATTGGAAAGAAACCAGTGTTACGCTGGTTCAAACCATTTTTAAAGTTAGGGTTTCCAGGAAACTAAAATTAAATCAGATGTTTGTACCTTGACATATTTTGTCAAGTTCAAATATTCTACAGTCTGTCTATTCTCTTGCCAATTTTTTCAGTGCTCAAGTATTTTTAATAGATGTGGTAGGTAAATGTTGCATCCGGGGTTGCGTTCAGATTAGGGGTTCTGATATGTGTTAGTTAGCCGGTTCTGTGTATCCCCTTGCACACCCCTGTTCCCCCCGCGATGGTTCGCTCCAGGCTGCCTGCCACTGGAGCTTCTCCAGTAACTACCCCCCGTCCCTTCCTGAAACTTCTCTGTCTGTTACCCCATCCCCACGTCCCCGTTTGCCCCAGAGCCCCCTGTCGCATTTCCCTTGGTCGCCGTGGTCCACGTCACTGCCACGGTGCCTGTCCCCATTGGGTGGGAGGGCTTCTGCCCTCCTTGTCCTGCCCCCTATAAAATCCCACGCCTCCCCGGTCCCAGTGCCATTTTCGTCCGTGTGGTGTTGGGAGCGGGTCGCAGCTTCTCCACTGCAGCTCCCACAGCCATTAAAGCTTTCCAGCCATCCATGTGGATGAAGCGGACAATTCCTTCACCTCTCTGTCTAGTCCCTCATGCCAACAGCAGAACGCGGCCAGCCCACCCCGGTGCGCGGCAGCAGAAGTGCCTGGGAATCGCGGCAAGCACCAGTCCCACAGAGAAGCAGTGCCCGAGCCGGGCTCTCCAGAGCTGCCTGGGAACAGGAAAAATAATGCGGAGCCACAGGTAAAGAGATGATAATCGCTTGTATGGGCTCAAATAGTAATATTTAAGATTTACAAATGCTTAAAACAGTGCATGTACACAAAATTGTCCACACAGGCAAGCATGCACAGATATGGCCTGAGTAAGAGTAAGCCACAATTTCTCCCTCACCCACTGCACAAATTTCTGACCATCCATTGTACGAGACTATGTACAATTAGGGTTGATGCCTCACCAGTACTAGTTGATATAAACTAATAAATTAGTGTTCCAGTTGACAAACTTGTACAAACTTTGGGAGGTATTCAGCATACTCAGGGTAAACCAGAAAATTTCTACAATTTTTACCTGACTTTTCAAGACATTCTTATTAAAAACAAGCACATTTTTTATGTAGGTCAGGGAGATTGGAGATATAGCAATTTGAAAGAAATGAGGATTGAAATTGAATGGGTGAAGTTAGTGGTCTGAAATATAGTCAAGTTTTATTGAGGAACTTAAACAGCAAATTGATGACTCTAGATCATGAACTGAATTAACATGTGTTCCAAGTATTAAGTACTTCTTCTTACTTTTCTGTGGCTTAACTTTGAGAATGTTCTCACAATAGTTAAAATATCTGACACAAAGCATAAACCCAAAATTTTTAAGATGTTTCAACACCCAGCACTGTGCAACTAGACCTATATGCATTTGAAAAATTAAGCATTCTGACGTCTTCCTACACATTTTACTGTTGCAGGTAAGGAATTCAGTGTTTAATCCTGACTTTCTGTGTTAATACAGCTATTTAATTCTTCTCTAAATCTAATAAGCTTTAAGCACTTCATATTGCTTTCAAATCACCTCACAGTACATCTGAAATAAACTCTCTTGTCTAAAGGAATAAACATTCTAATGAGTTTCGCTGCTTTTACTTGATCAGAATGTAGTAACAGGTTGTTCAGTCATCACCAACCAAGGATTTAAAAAATTGCTGCTAAATTACAATATTAGCAGTTACTCTGATTAATAGACTCAACAGCATCATTATGGCTCTGTGCCTGAGAAAGAGGAAAAAACTGCTTGGAGATGTGCAGGGAGTTAGACAATGACAGAGGGAAGAATGTGCGAGGAGAAAGACACTAACCCAGCAGGTAAATAGGCTTTCTTAACTCTGCCTTTCATTGTGACTGTTACTTGCAAAACTGACCATGTTGTGTGCCCTCCAAGACCTGTCCCCAAGAAGGAGCCATGGCCACCTGCAAGAGACAGGAGTGTGAACTTTTCACTTCTGGGTCAACCTGAGTGAAGCACGGCTGGCAACATGGAAACAGAAGCGCTGTACAGGACAAGGAGTGGAATACAGAAGGAAGCAAAGTTAGCTGTAGTCCAAGTTGCCTGTTTGCTATCTGCCCCTTCACTATAGACAATGTGCTGAATGGGCAATATTTGAACTTTAATGAATAAGAATTTCCCAGTCTCTTGCTGGCCCTCAGAAGGAAGTGAAAGTAGCATGACCATCTAAAATAAAAAGAAGCTGACCCTTTGAATTAACTGAACATCTTCTGATACAAAATCCAAGGAAGTTAGCAGAGACAAGTCTGCTTACTGGTTGTGTAAATTTTTTGCAACTTCAAATATTGAAAAAACCCTTCAAAATAGATGAAAATGGTTTAACGAAACATTTGCTTCTAGGCTTGCTAACACCAATGTTAAAAATATCTATGTTTCCAAGCTTTGGTGAAATTTAAGCAGATATTTTCCCATTAATATAAAGGGAATTTCAAGTCTAGCAACACCTGACCATTTTCCACACAGAGAAGTCCCTTGGCCAGAGTTTGAGGGGATCCCCTCTGCTGTGGGTTTGGTGGCTGGGCCCCAGGGCAGGTCAGAGCTCCCAGCCTGCTGCAGACATTGGCCAGTACCCATCCAGAAACACAGAGTGGGTGGCTCTCCACCACAACACTACACCAGAATGCTGATACATTAAATGCAAGGACTGAAGATATACTTAATCCTTATGACTTATATCTTATGCTTTACATAACAAATATAATACATAAACCTTCTAGTTCTGTGCTAAAAGCAAATAGAATAGTAAGACTAAACTTAATTTTTGCCTAGCATATCTACAATTAATAGGAGCAAAGTATTTGATTCTCCAAGACTTCTTCTGAACACAATATTTTTGATAGGAACATATAGCTGGCTATTTTTTTTTTTTTAAAATTAAAAAAGCACCCCTGCATGTACACCCACAAAATGTATATATATAGAAAGGAAAATTCATTATATGTACATATGTTCTCAATTATTGACCTGAACTTGTCAGGTCAATAGTCCTTAGCACTTGTATTGTTTGAAAAAGTATGATCCTTTTGTTATTTGCATTTTGTGATGCTGAATTATGTGAGCTCATTATTTTTAAGTGAATGTTGGCAAGGGTAATGGTGGCAGCTGAAAGATAAAACATTCATGATCAGTAAGCATTTACACAAATGCCTGGTAATCACTCTCTTCAACAGGCAGTAACGAAATGACCTGATAATTACGATAAGAACTGGCCTGCTTTATGCAAAAGTACTATTTGTTTTAGTTATTCAGCTTGGTTTTTTTTTTTTTTTTTTTTCTCAGCATTAGGGCTGCTGTTAATGAAAGTTCATATCTGCAGCTGTTGCTTAGGAAGAGAGACTAGAAATTATGGGAGTGAGAATAAAAAAGACAAAATACTGTTCAAAACATAAACACACCAGAGGAGTTGATTAATTAATGGGGGGATGATTAATTAAATGGGTTTTTTAACTTGATTTTGAATGCATTTACATTAATTAAAGATTAAAAGTACTACGAAAAACACTGTTATGATATGCAATCTAAAGATTCATAATCTTGATAACTACAAGTATTTCTAGGGTTTAAAATTTATTTAATAGACAAGTTTATAAGTACACACATAAACACACTCATTTACTTGGAGTCACTTTCTTTATTTCAAAGGCTTCTGAGGGAAAATTACCCTAAGCGTCAGGTGTTTTTCCCAGTGTGGCCTGTTTTGGACATGTCACTAAACAAACAATATTGGAAGTGAAAAGCAGGATTAGTTTCTCTTTTGAGACTATATGAGCAGCCCCACTGAGACCAAGTATGATTTAGGATTAGTTTCTCTTTTGAGACTATATGAGCAGCCCCACTGAGACCAAGTATGATGTACAAATTTTATATGGTCCAAATGCTGATATACCAGATGCTGTATACTAAAATACACAAGTTTGTGAAGAGTAACTTCTCGTCTGTAAAGTTGGCAGGTTATATTGCAAGTGCTCATTGACATGACATTTTGCCATTGTTTGCTTTGAATTTCATTATTGAAACTGCATATAAGTTTCTGGGAAAACAAGTGTCCATGTAAAGCATCTATAACCAGTCAAAACATCCTGAAGTTGCTAATAGGTCAATCATTAATAATAGAGACATTATCTTAACAGATACATAATATTATATATCAATATCTAGATGAACTTACAGCTAAGATCCATCAGTGCTCTTAGTTTTAATTGCTGTGTGGATAGAAAATGTACTAATGCCTCACTTAAACAGAAACTAATCTGTAGCTGTGTGATGCCACTGGAGCAACACAGTGTCCAGATAACCCACTATATGTCCCACCCAGCACCACCTTTGCTTAGTAAATCTGGCCAAAACACCTTCTTAAAGACTCCTTTGAGCTGTACATCATCTGGGAAAAAACCTCAACCCTTTTTGTGCTGAAATAGGACTTTATCTGCTGTAGTACTATCTTTTACTCAGGGAAAACTACACTATGAAGACTGATGAAGAGAAGCTGCGATCCCTTTTCTGTTGAAACACTAGTGGGTGGCCAAAAAGAGATCACTGACACTGCAAACTGGAGTTGGGATTCTGGAGAAGGCCTATGCTGGGAGCTAACATGGGAAGAATCATGGACTAGAATCCTCAAATCACTTAGGTTGGAGAAGACTCCTAAGACCATCTACTCCAGCCATAAACATAACACTGCCAGGTCCCCAGTAAAATGGTGTTCCCAAGAGCCAAGTAGGGTGACTTGCTACAGGGATGTCCCCAAGGGCAGGGAAGGTAGTAGAATAGTGAAAGAAAGGAATTGAAGTAAGCAGTGCAAAAAGGGACAAGGCATTAAAAGATTTTCTATCTTTTCTAAAAAGATAGAAAAGAAACAGGCTGAGGACAAAAGTAGGGACGGGACAAGAGATGAATCCCAGGTGTCTGCAGTGAAACCTGAGAGGGAAGGGCTCACTTTTAAGTGGTAGAGAAGGACCTACCACTGACTTCAGTTATGGTGGTAACTCAGCTGGCAGGCATCTACAGATAATAGATGGCTTTCAATATGAACATAAAATCTACATAAAACTTTTAGCATTTTTTTCAGCTTTCTTTTTAAAAATGAAACAGGAAGTGACACACAAAACACTGTTAAGGAGAGCGCAGTATTGCAAATTCAAATGCTCAGAATGTGGAAAATGAAAGAAGTGAGAATTTCAGTGTAATTTTAGTTTGCCTCTTCTGTGTAAACACACCCTCCACATACACCTGATAACAAAACTCAGAGACTGATCCCACCAACATTCAAGGTGGAGTAACTTTACGGGCAGATGTTTTGTTCATCTTGATAAAGGTAATTTATGGAACTTTATCTTCCATATTAAGGAATCTGGAAAGTCTAGAAATGCAAAGAAGACCTGTGCTAACATGGATATTGTCTCTTGTCTCAATGCCTGTAAATATTCTACTTTCTACTACAGAGTACATAAAACATTAAGAAGTTTCTCTTTATTAAGTATTAATGAATTTATATTCCAGAATAAAAACATTTTCTGGATTTAATAAATGCCAAACCTTGTCAAAACTTCAAAGTTTTATTCATAAAAATAAGGGGAGATACATGTCTTGTTTTCTTTTGTTTCAATTTTTTACCTTGCCTATTCATATTTGTATTAAATTCCACATGAGTTTAGTGCAAGGTATTCACACAATTTAATCACAGTAATAATAATTTCAAATAAAATACTAATTTCAGTATATTTGTATACAAATTACTCAGAAAGGGTTTGTCTCAAAGAAGAAAGACAAATTTCTAGGACTAGGACATTTGTGGTGTGAGCTCTGGAGAAATACATGCTTTTTACATGTTCACATGTAAAATAGAGCTGCATTCAGTTAATTAAAAATGCATCATGCTACACTCAGACTGTATTTTTTTTTAGTAGGAATGGGTGAACAAATAGCATGGAGTAAAGGTTCACAAAGACAAAAACAGTCAGCTGCAAACCAAATGTTTGATGTTGCCAGATTTAGAGGAACATGAACATGGAGAAAAATTAAAAAAAAGCAGAAAAATCCACAGTGAGTAAGGATAATAATATGAGTTGGCAGAAGTTACATTCCTGTGAAGAAGAGCTGCTAAAGTGCTAAACAATCTGCTACTACATCACAACTCCTTACCCATCCTCTGAACTTTTTGACTTCATAAGCTGGTATCACCCCCTTACAAGCAGGAGAATGAAGAACAAGACAGAATGATGCCCAGTCAAATATTTCTGCTGATAAAGTTCTTCTTTTCTACTTTACCTTCAAAATAGGCTCAAAATTGATCAAAAGATTAGTCTAGTACCTGTCACCACTGTGATAGCAAAAACAAACTTAAAACAGACTGTATTAGAGCAACATCTGAGAATTAATCTTACTGATATGAATAATTCTGAATTAGAAATTAATCTCTACCAGTGTTCATGTTATCTTTTAAAACTTTGGTTGAGTTTACACCATCACAAAAGTGTGATAAAAGTATCACCAGCAGTTCATAATTCCTCACTATCATAACAATAAAGAAAATCTTTGTTTTTGAAAATGTTTTTATATAGAAAGAAAGCATGCATAACTAAATAATAATCTCTTGTCAAATATACTAATAATTACTTTTTTTTATCAAACTGTGAGAGCCTGAAATTGTTAGTGGCTCAAACATTGTTAAAAATCACCAAAAGACTTTCCTCACTGTAGCAAATTGTGCAAAGAAGCAACAGCTCATCTGCAAAACACCAAAGGTCCCCTCAGAAATGCCTCCTGAACACAATATAAGAAAAAGGTGACACTATTGACCAATTATCTCTGGTCTAAGAAGTAAACAAGACTGAGGGAGAAGAATGTAGCCACAAGAAAGCCAAACCCAGCAAATACATGAAAATCATCTGGAGATCATTTCTGTCTGGGTCAGGCAGGGGGATGCCATAACGCACAGACCCATTTATTGAGGCCAGGTTTGTACATTCTTCCCCCCCACCCCCCCCGCCCCAAAATGGAGGAGAGGTTTTGGGTATATGATGGTGGGTAGAGAGGGGGTGAACACCCACCACCAGAGGCTACAAGCCAGACAAGCAGGAGAGAGACCCCGCCGAGAGTCCTCCCTTACCCAAACTGGCTCAGCTGTAAAACTCCTCCTCACCACTCCCCCGGGGAGGATTCACGGGGACACTTGCATGAGAGGCATCTGTCATGTCCTAGAAGGTGTCATAAGCCATCAGACAGCCCAGAAGTGCCCCAGAGCCATTCTTGAGGCACTACACCAGAGGCCTGCATGTGATTCAATGCTACAATAGATCCAGTCTGTTGTAAAACACAGTGTAATACTTCCCCCGCAGGGGAGATACCACAGATACCTGAATGTAATCCATTGAAATCTGTGTTTGGTGGCACCCCCACTACAGACATGACCAGAAGAAGAGGATCTATAGGGTGCTGCTGAATCTACAGGGGTAGTGCTTATTTGTCTCTGTCTTTTTCTGTCCCTCAACCCCCAGCTCCTCTCTATTCTATTTCTTTATATATTTTTCTCTCACTCACATTTATTGTTAAATAAAATACTTCCTATAAGCTTTGGCATATGGACTCAGTTGCATCTTAATTTGGGTAGAGGCATTTCTAATAATCAGATCATAGCACAAGTGTATATGAATGCGATATTAAATCAACTATTTACTAAGGATATACAAATCAGCTTAGAATTTTATTGCAGTTTTAATTTCCACTTATGGGTTACCACATAAATATCTACAAAATGAATTTCTGCCAACATGAGATGAAGCTATATCTCACTAAATAAAATCAGTGCTAAAATATTCCTCTGGATTCATTGCAGTCTCTCAGCACAGAGCAACAGAGATGTCTTCTACTTACCCAGATTACAGAAAACTTATGGAGCCATATCAACAATGTCAAGTGCACTAGACATTTTACTAGTTATGTACTTGGAGATGTTGAAAATAAATGGATTTACTACAGTACAAGAACTTTGAAATGAAAAAAACCCCAAACATTATGACCTAATGTTTGATAAATAAGCCATCACAGAGAGGTAAAACGTGCTATGTACCTGATTCGCACCCCCTCAATAAGTATTTTGACTTCTAAGCCCAACTCACTATTAAATAACGGTTTGAAATACTTAAATGTTCAAGAAAAACAGGCAGTAAACCCAGCTTATTGCAAAAGTTGGATCAGTTGGTCTGTCTCAATCGACTTCCAAGCTGCATAGCTATCTGACAAGCAACAACTTAACCAGACTCAAAAAGAAAAAAATTCATTTCTTATGCTTTATGTCATGACTAATATTGTTGTGCCCAGAGGCAAAGTAAAAAATTCTCTTAGCATTTAATAAAAATGCATTAGTATTGTGGGTGACAGGCATTTTATTACTTACAAGTCTGTGAACTATTGGGCTATGTAAACTAGTAAATTAATTTAGAATTTGATTTTTGCATCATTTTAACTGAATGCTGAAGTTACTCATAAAAGCTGGTTCTGTACTCTTCTAAGGCAGTGTGACTTCACTGTAACATGTGTTTCTACTAAATCACTGTGTGGCACTTGTTCTTAGGTGTTAGCACTGATCAATACTTTTATCAGACCCTAGCCTATACACATCTGGGTATGTCTAATTTAGGTTTTCCCAAGGAAATGAGGTTTTAGCCTACATACAGATCTGAATGCAGATTTCAGGTTTACGTCTGGGTGCCTAGGAAAGAGCATGTTATAGCAATCCTTTTCATTGTAAAAGAAAATTTAAGCTATGCCAGCAGTGAAATAAAACTGTTACAAGATGCTGGCCTTTCTCTCAAACCAGTTTACCAGCAAAATGAACAATTTAGGACAATGAAGAAGATTGATGATCTAGCATTTTGTCATTGTAGGCTTTCTTTATACTATGAGAAGTCTGTAAAGATCTCACTTTTAATCTTGACTGTGACTTGGGAGTATTGAAGTTTAATTTATATTGCAAGTTAAGATCCTGAGTCTTAGTCTTCCTCCTTCCACAAGAGTTTTAACAAACTCAGAAACTCACCTGGATCAGCAGAGAACATTAGTCTTCCACAAGCCCACACATAATGTGACTGTCTTTCTTGTAAAAGAGGCAAGCTGAAATATCCTTATCACTGTATAGACCTCTTCTGAAAATTTCCCCACTTTGGTGTTGCAGTTTCTATATACCCAAGGTTACAGAAATTCACATGAATTTGGTCCTTGCTTCGTGAAATTCCCAAATGATTGGTGGAGAAATTAAAAATAATTTCTCTAATATTCTATATTCTGTACTGCCTTGTGGGTATGTAAGAACACAGGTGCAACCTTACCCTAGCTGAGTTTGTAAATGGGCTACAACTCTCAGGAATAAGCAGATTCTTGCAGGTTACTTCGTTGTTATCTGCCCCAGATCTTGCTATGCACCTTCTCTTTGAATGCCATGTCTGCAGTGCCATTTTGGATGGAGAGAGGTGACTAGGTAGGTTTTTGAGCTCTGACATGGCTCTTGTTTTGACACTCACAGACTCCAAGAACATACAGTAGTAAATAGAGACTATATTCTACTGAGACAAAAGCCAGATGGAAAAAAACATATGTGAAAACATATAATATTAAATCACTGAAACCCAGAGATCATAGAGGCCATTAAAATACTCAGGCAAATCCCAAAACCTCTCTTAGCATTCAAGGCATTAATTTTAGCTTTCCTAAAGCAAACAAGACATTTAAGACATGTAGTACCTATTGTACCACATGTACAACCTTATTTACCTCAGTGATATAAAATGCTACAACCGAATTTTTTTGTGTCTTTAAAGAACCACAAAGCAGACCTGTATGTCTAATAATGCATCTCTTGCTTGAGTATCTCTGAGAAACAAAAGAATTAGTGTAGCAATGTTTGTGCTCCTACTTTTACAATGCAAGATGAAATGCACAGGTATAAATAATACAATGCCCTCATTTTGGATAACCTATTTATAATTGCTATAACCACAAGTTGCTTGCAGTACAGCAATATCCTATGCTCCCAATGTGAATTGCTGCATAAAGCAGTCAGCATCACAGTGCTTTGTGGAAAATCACTCATTGAAATGCAAATCATGTCTTAAGCCAACTTCTTTGGATCTTGTATGTCACCTCATCTCCAGTGTGACTCTATAAAAACACAACACAACAACTTGTTTCACTTCTGCAAGAAGGGTGCCACAAATGCAGAGTGCAGTTTCACAGCTTTCTGCTTTGCTGTCCTCTAAATAGCATTCTGAAACTGCTGGGAATAAAATATTTTCAAATATTACTAGTAAGTTGATTTAATTTTATGTGCCAGTTGAATAAAGTACCTGTCTCAAATGAAATAACTATTTATAGACTGGTTTAAATAATATTTTAACAACTTTTAGTTAGAATTGCAGAGAAAGGCACGTTCTATGCAGTATTTTGAATATGAAATATTATGCATTTGGAATGTTCAGCTAGATCAAAACATGCTATTCTCTATATTAAAGTCAAGATTTAAATAAAATTTGCAATGTTGTAGGTCCTACTCATTACTACAAATAAAACAAAGATATTTACTCAGACGGTTAGCCTGTACAAAAATCCATTTTATACAAGGACTACATGAGAAGACATAGTAAGCCAGAGAGACACAAACTGCAGGTAACTGAGTTATTTTCAACACATTTTAAATACACACTTAAGCGAAAAGTTTGTGACATGTAACTGAATTCACTATACTAGTTTGTCTAGAAAAAATATGCTTTGTTTTTTGATTGTACATCTTTTTAGCACACATTTATTTTTGACACAGAAGGAATTAGCATGACTGCATAGAATACACCTCCAGAATGATACATAAATTACACAGAGGACTAACACACAGTATTTGCATGACAGCAGAGAATTAGAGTGAAGACAAATGTTGTGCTAGTTTCAATAAAGAGAAGGATTCTGCTGTAAACTGTAGGGTATTTAAGTTAATATTTGTACCAGAAAATGTTTTAGCACCTTTGTTCAAAGAGATGAACTGCTTAGCTTTTAAAGCACACATTGCAGGACTGTGATAACCCAAAGGAGTTTGAGGGCAGTGCATCTGATCAGACAAATTCTTTGACTGGATAAATCAAAATTGCAGGCAATTTAATAGATTCTATTTGTACAATTTAATGGTTATTGTTGCTGTGGAACAGGGATGGAAGTACTTCACTCCAGAAGCCCTCTGTGAATGCCTCTCAGGGACTGCCATTAGTAGGAATGACCAAGCTACACTTTCCTGGCTTTCAAAGCAGACACTTAAAGTGCACCACACAACTTTGCCCAATGCTGCCTGTTTAGTGCTGATTTAGGTGTGTAAAAAAATCTAAAAAACCATGTGCTGTGTGTGAAAAATTTGAGATAGAATGACAAGATATAATTCCCAGGCACCAGTGACTGGTGGGTGACTTGACAAGGCATGAATATAACCAGAAGAAACTTTCTGACTACATCCATTTTAGTTGTCCTTACCTTGCTCATGATTCTGCAGTAACTTATATTTCCTTCAAAAATCCTCCAGTGAAACATAAGCACTTTGAACAAGGCTAGTTCCTTAATTTTTTTCTGCATCCAATATACTTGTTTCTTCTTTCTGCACCTCGCTTGTTGGCCAGAATTATTGGCTTGGTAGAGTGATCTTGCACCAACACTTGATTCTTCTCAACAGGAAAAAAATTCAGTCCAACAGGGAGATTAATCAAAATATCCAAACTGTGATATGCAGTGGTGACGTTCCTGCTCTGCTTGTGTTGATACAAGTCCATAAACATCTCCACTGAAATCACTACTGAAGGGTTTGCAGAATTATGGCTTTTGGTTAGGGGTGAGACAAAGAGAGTGGGAGAATTTTACTTTTAGATGTCCTCTGTGGACAGCTGGATAAAAGCTTCCGTATGAACCAGTCACTGTTCCTTTAAGTCTTTCCATGTACAACATTGCCTGCTCTCACAGGAAATATCTCCAAGTGTTGCATCCTGGGTTTTGGGTTCAGATTTGGGGTTCTGGTCTTTGTCAGCTTACTGGTTCCATGTATCCTCGTGCATCCCCCGTGTTATCCACCCCCACGGAAGTTAGCCCCAGGCTGCTGGCCATTGGGTATTCTCCTCTGCCACTCCTGTGACCAATCCCCCATCCAGTCCCCAGCAGTTCCATGCCAATGAGTCAACTCATTCTCGTGGTCCCACTGGCCCTGAACCCCCGTGTCCGCCCCCATCATGTCCCCATTGGCTGTTGTGGCAACGTCACAGTCACGGCATCTGTGTTCATTGGGCGGAGAGCTCCCATCCTCCTCTGTCCCACCCCTATATCCCTCCCTGGCTTATCCATTGCGGCTTCTGCAACCAATAAAGCGCCCAGCTGTGACGCGAACGCATTTGGACAATTCCCTGCATCTTCGTTTCCTTCCCTCACGCCAACGACAAAGCACAGCCAGCCCACCCCGGAGCACAGCAGCAGAAGCGCCCGGAAATAGCGGCGGCATCGACCCTGATGAGGAGCCAAGGCACCAAGCCGCGTTCTCAGGAACCGGTCGGGGCGGGAAAAGTGATGCGCGGCCGTAAGTGGCGACCAATGTGGTGCCACGGCCAGTGCAGAGTCGTAGCGCAGGCAGAGAGCCACCACAGAGCACCCAGGAGCCGCGCAGAGAAAGCACCATAGCCACGAAGCCGCGCCACTGCTGAGACCAGCGAGCGCCACCAACAAGACCAGTGAGCGCGATCCGTGCGGAAAACCGCCGCCACCGCAGAATCACAGCCCGCGGAAAAAGTGCTCTGTGCAGGACTGAAAACGGGAAAAGAGCCCCCGAAGTAAGTCAGGGACGTCTCTGCCACCCACAGGGAAACACGCTGTGTTTTTCGCGTGGGACTGGAAGCATAACCGTTCGCGGCCATGGGAAGCCAAAGAACGGACACTTCCCGGGAAAGAAAACCCTGGTAGCAGTTTTATTTGTGAAGATTTCAGTTTGGTGAGTACTTAGCAGGGTGGGTACCCGGGCTATACTCTCCATCACTTGGGTGGGCTTTGCCATGCTTCCAAGGGTAGGGAACACGCAGCACACAGCGTGAGTGGCGGCTGCCGGGGTCTTTCGCTGTTTTTTTTTTTGTTTTTTTCCCCTCTTTTTCGGCACCAGGGGTGAGGTTGTGAGTAGAAATAGCATGGGGACCGTGCTATCTACCCAACAAAGGGAATTTTATACCCAAGTTAAGGGGATTTTATCAGTGAAGGGCCCCTACCCCAAAAATTCGGTCAGACAGTTTGTACGATGGCTGTGTTTCTCCTTCCCATGCTTAACGGCAGAGGATGCCCACAAGGCAGAGTTCTGGGAGCGTGTAGGGGCCAGGCTAGCAGAGGGAATCGACAGAGATCCCTCCATAAAAAGCTGCTTCTCCATGCTCCATTTATTAATATCGGAGGTTGTAAAAACAGAGTCTGCGTGGAACGCGAACCGGGAAGGAAAAAAGCCATCAAGAAAATCCGTTGCTTTCCCTGAAACCCCTTCCCGACCAATAAAGCACCCAGCTGTGATGTGGACGGGTTTGGAGAATTCCCTGCCTCTTCGTTTCCTTCCCTCGCGCTGACGACGAAGCGCGGCCAACCCACCACGGAGTGCAGCTGCAGAAGCACCCAGAAGGAGCGGCGGCATCGACCCTGATGAGGAGCCAAGGCACCAAGCTGTGTTCTCGGGAGCCGGTCGGAGCGGGAAAAGTGATGCGCCGCAGTATCCAAGGGCATTTAGCTTCAACACAGGATTAAGAGCACTGAATAAGTATACCTCCCTAAAGGAAGCCTGCAGCAATCGTGTCAGTCCTAGGGTTTGAGAAGTAGTAGCATTGATCTTACATTTAATTTTCTATTTGCCACAGTTGCTTGACAACCAGAGTTGTGGTTGACTAGATGTCTATGTCTATGGAGAAAATATTTTTGTCCTTATTTCTTCTTAGCATTCTCTTTTGGTATATTGAAAGTGATGGCAGCATAAAATGCAGCATTTCCTGTCATGTTTAAATCCTTACATTGCTGTTCTTGTTGTGTCCTTACTACATGCTTTCTATCTGGCAATTTTTTCTGAATAAAGGCTCCTTCTGCAAAAGAATGTTGAAGAAAATCAAAACATTCATTAAACACTCAGAGTGGCTACATTTCAAGGATGAGAATAGCAAGTATTTCTTCAAAAAGATCATCAAGGTTCACTAGGGTATTCCTTAGTGTAGCAGGTGAATCTTGCTCATGACATACATTAGCTTCAAAAGAAAGTGTTTTTCTGAACTTGGAGCTGAAAAGCAATTTTTCTGTCATGTTGCTTAATACATCAGAAGTATTTAACTTTTTACTCTTTCAGTTTACTCATTCATTACTGTTAATTGCATTGAAAACACTAAGTCACAAGCTAAATACTAAATTTAAATTTAAATACTAAATATTAAATTTCCATCATTTTCCCATTACAGTTAAGAGAATGATAAAGTAATTAACTGAATCAGAACATTGACAAACAAAATGCAAAATTAACTAATCAGACCAAACTTAATCAAGTTGCTGGATAAGAACCTTCCTAAAATTGCTAGATTTTGGCAAATCCAAGCTCTCAGTAGTCTGTGTAATTATCTGTGTTGACTTTTCTGCACTGAGCACAGTAAGTCTCTGCTCCATGGCCACACTGATGCTGCAGCTTTTAGCAGCTCCACATTTCTCTACACAGTAGCTTTCACTCATGAGTAGCCCAACAAAACATTGAAGCAAAATGTGGTTTCGTAGTATCTTCATTGAACATTGCAAAGGTTGAAATAATTTTCATTTGCCATTGTAAGCAAAAATTCTATTTTTTTTCTGGAAAAAATAAAGAAAAAAAATATATACCTGTTTCTCCTGCTTTTCTCCACCACTAAAAGAATTAATGTCCAATACTTCCCACAAGCCACTGGACTGGGTGTATTTAAGCGTTCGTCAGGGAGGGAAAGTTTTTCCATGTCAACCCTTTTTGATAGCAAAGGGTAGAACAAAAACAAAGCACTGAAGAACGTTCTGGAAACCTGTGTAAATAACTGTGCTGCATGTTCTAACAGCACACTTGACAGAAGTTGATCAAATTGCTTACCAATTCTATAGGATTGTTGCTTTTCCCCCTCAGCTGTAATAATGGGGGATGCAGACTTGCAGCTGGAAGAAATGCAGTACATTGCTGTAATTTTCTGAATTACAACAAAAGCAGGTACTTATGCTTGTGAGACAATTTAAAAATATTATGAAATAAAAGACACAGTGATGTATATCTTCCAATGATATATTTCTTCCCAACATTTTCAGAAACAATGTGTTTGTGAAAGACAGAAGCCAATAATCTAATGACCTAATTCAATGATTCTAATGTATTATTAGAAGGCCCACTTTGCAAATTAACAAACATCTGATTTAAATTTCATTATCCAGGATATTCTGCATAGTCAAAACATAGAATTTGATATATAAAGGAAAATAGAAAAAAAATCTTAAGCATTTTATTGAGGGGAAAAAAAGGAGGCATTTCTTTGATAATGGATATTTTGGATGTGTGTTTTAATGGGAAGAGAATTAAAACACAGAACAGCCTATAAAATTTATGAATTATGTAGCTACTCAGTCCCCAGTTCTCAGCTAGTTGAGTACCTGAGGAGAGAAAGGCTTTGTTGGTGTCACGAATATATCTGGAATTTGTTGTTAAGTCTAGATCAATTCACAGTGGGACAGCAAGTTCACAGTGTTGCAGTAAGACAGGATTCACATGCAGTGAGAGGAGAGAGAAGTAACTACAGGAAACTAGAAGGATAAGGCCAAGACAAGTCAGAGTGAGATGCAGATACTCAGAAAAAAGAGCTGCTGTTTTGGTGTGGGGAGATTTTACTATAGTGGCCATTCAGGATCCTTGTCTTTTCACTTTCTCAGTATCATCAGAGAGTACTTTTATAAACTGTATACTGAACTTTCCTAATGTGATGCATAAAGGTTTCTCTAATCTGTGTCTGTTTTAGGGGGGGAGACTAAAACACAGTCAATTGCTCATTGTGCTTCCTAATTAAATAGTTTTTTCTGCCCCGAAGAATTTTATGGGCCATTGCTAAGGGCAGACAAATTCTCTAAACAGGACAAGATCTTTCACCTCCTGTCCTTACCCAACTGACCTGTTCTATTGTTCAAGCCCATTAAAACTGGTTGACTGCTTCCATTAAGAAACAAAATGGGATTTGGCTTTTGCTCAAGTACTTCAAATTAACTGGTTTCCCCCCCCCCCCCCCCCCCAGTTTTCAACTAGCTTCATGCAGAGACAAGTATCTAAATAATGAAAAATTTTGGTACTGTATGATTATTGTAAAATCGGCTTCTGATGCTGCTTCAGAATCTGAGAAAATATCTATTTTGACTGTTCAATTAGCTTAAAAGCTATCTGAACAAAGAGCTATCCTTTTGTAAAGGAAAAGAGCATCTTATTTTTTCTGGCTATTGTAATGAGTTTAACTGTAATAGCACTAGAAGCTACAAATTCAAGTAATTTTTTTGTTGGATTCTAAGACCCTTACTTGTTTTGCAATAAAAAAAATCAAGCAACAAAATAAATTAACATTACCAGTTCACTGCCTGGATCCACAGCTACATATTGTGTGCAAAGTTTTTCTGTACATATCAGAGGGTTCTGGAGGTTTTTTTGATTTTTCAGAAAAATTGCCATTTAGGACAATTTTATACTACAAAGCATTCAATATGCTGATAGACTATGCAGCTTGATAAGATAAAATGATTTTAAAAAAAACCCAAACAGTTGAGATTTTAAAGTGTAGAATACCTAAGGGGTAGCACCCAAAATTTTAATGGATCCTTAATTCAAGGATGGATTTTTGTTGTAGAAGAATCTCTTTCAGCAATGAGAGACACAGTTTCTGGTGTTTATACTTTGTAGTATTTTTCAGTTGCCAACTGTGTTATCTAAATCCAGAAAACTCCTGAACACTTTTTCTTGGCTGTATTTCCTTATCTAGCAGCAGTCCACATTCTGAGCTACGTTCTACCATGAACACATTAAAAATGGAGGCATAGACACCCCACACTTTGCATCACTGTCCTCTGTTCCTTTGGATTGTCTTGCTTGACAACACCTTGATGTTTCTGAACCTCTTTTTGTAATGTTGAAGCAGGAAACTGTCATTAAACTGTGACCAATTAAAATCCCCATGGAGAAAAAGTAGCACCTTAGGATGAAAGAGATGATAAAACTCTCTGAACTCTTTCCAAATTGTCTAAGGCCATGAATACATACATTGGAAAGGGTGTGTCCTCCTTATTTTATATTCATCTTTTACTCAGAAGACAGACTTCACAGGAATAAACAAAATTAAGTCAGATATTTGAAAGCAGCTTCAAAGGAGTTCAACACCTAATTCTATTGATGGCTCTTTTGAAGATGCAAACCTTCACCTCTTGAATAATCTACATCTTTTAGAATGCCTTATTATTGCACAGATACTGCAAGCTCATAATTAAAAAAACTTTTCAATTGAATGGTTGGAATTATTCTTCATTCCCAAAGTTTGGTATTATTCAGAATGCTGTGAAAAGAGCCTCTCTGATTGAGCATACTGTTTTATAACTACTGCCACAAAAAAAAATGTTTCATTGTGTCAACATAAGAGACTAAGATTTCTAAAGGACAGAAAGCACAGAAACCTGGTTAGTAGAAGTGAAACTAAAAGATACTAGTAAAAATTAAGATTTCATATGTAATTAAAAAGTAGAAAAGCTTGGTCTATTTTGACTTAGTTTCTAAACCCAGATATATATCCCAGGAAGAGCTGAAATAAATAAAGCAGCTGAACACATTAAGGGAGGTCTGAGAGTGCTCATGGTTTTATTTTCAGGAAGGTGAGAGGAACTTTTCTCACTATGGAGAGCAACATTTCTATTTCTCTTCAACTATGTTCTTCTCACTGACTTTTTTTTCCTTTCCCATCTTGTGTACCCAAATATAATGTAACTATACCAACATATTGAGCTTTGAGGGTCTGAAAGTCCATTACATATATTTTTACGGTGATTCAAGCCATACCTACATCAAAATATTGGTTAGGAGCTGAAGGAGTGCCTGAAATACAAGCAGTCCAAATTCCTCTATTTCTTTTCGGGTGTTCTCTAGAAACTAAGCGTATGTTTCACATACACTATTTTCACATTCTTTGGGCGTAAGTATTAGGAAGGGTCCCTCTGATACTCTGTAGCACTGGACCAGGAGGGTACAGTGATAATGTGTCAAGGTTTTCAGAAACTCAACAAGATTCTCAGAATCTGCAAACAGCTTTCTGTCAATTATCCCTGCACTCAGGTTTCTGTCAAAATGTACAATTATGCCCTGCATTTTGACACTAGATCTGATGAGAGTGATCACTAAAGTCTCTTCTGCAGCACATTTCATGCCCTTTAGGTGTCAAAGGTGTAAAAACTCAGGATATTGGTGAATCTGTCTGTATCACAAGCAATTTGCTAGTCTCTGCTTCTCAGAAATGGGCAAGTCACCTGTGCAGCAGATTGCTTGTGCAAAGTGTCTTTCCCTCTCTTAGTTAAGTCTTTCTACAGAATGTGAAGATCAAATTTCCCTCAGCAACCTGATGTGTCCTGCCTGTGTTTCTTTCTCCCTGACTAAGATTTTTATCAACTTCAAATGCTCCATAGTTTTGGCATCTTAACAACATTGATATTTATTTTTCTGTGCATCACATACTGCAAGGCTTCTTCCAATCAAGCTCTCACCCTTCATATTGCTATCTTCTGTGTTTCTGCTAAACCCAAATTTTTCCAGTTTGCCACAATAAATTAGGACAGGCACAGTATTTTGAAGAGGCTATGTCTGTGCATTGGGATTTCAGTGCCACACCTGTGCCTAGCAGACTCCAGGGCTGTTCCTGCTGCCTCTCTCAGTGTGCCAGTGGGGAAACTGGGAATGCTTGCATCACTGCACATTATATCAAAAGAAGAAACAATCCTCTCTTCCCATAAAGTAATCTGTCAATCCTGACCTTGCTTAACCTAATCTATGGCAGTTACCTGTTTTGTCAAGCAGCAGGTGATCACTTTCTAGGACATCAACCTGAACCACTATTAAGGCCAAGATTTTTTCAGCAGTCAGAAAAAATGCCAGATATTCTTACTGTGCTACATGCAGAAAGACAATGTGACCACGTTTGTTCTTCAATTGGGTGATTTACAGTCTAAAATGTAGATGGACAATAATATAACAAAACAATATTTTGGAACCTATTCAGGCTACATGGAAAAGCACTTCTTAACACAGAAACTCACAGCCTATTAAAAAAGGAGGGGTTTCTTTTTTGGTTCCTTCATTCTTTTTCTGCTCTAGAATAAAAATACTTGACCCAAAATCTATATAATGCTCCAGATTTTCCATAGGAATTGCAGAAAACACAAGGTAATTACCTTCTGGTGTTTACAGCAGATTATTTCCATTAAGTTTTGCAGTGTCAAAATTGCTTTAATATTACCATCAGTAGTCACTTTAACTTATGTCATTAACCACTTTGATTTGTTTAAGGATTTTACTGGCCTGATTGCAGTTGCTCATCAAAAATGTGAGAAAAGGCTTTGAATGATAATCATGTCTGAAATTAATTTTTCTCATTTACTTAAAAAAGAACCTCACTTCAAAAAAAGTTAACTTTTTGTGAAAGCTCTTTTTGTTCCTATTCTTTGTCATATCCTCAGAAATTATCCATAATATCTTCTGACATAAGTTACAGACATCCATGCAAAATTAAATTGACAATTTTAATGGGATTTCATAATTATGGAACATCTTTGGAATATTACTTGGTAAACACAAATATGCCAAACCAAAGGTCTGTGTGGATTTACTCAAAGCTCCACATTAATATAGAGAGCAAAATAATAATTGAACCGAGAGCCTGATTATTAGGCTGCAGTACACCTACTATGTGTTTGAAATACCAGTGAGATACTACAATTTATTATATACAAATACTGGAAGCTTACTGTGTGTATTTAAAATTGTATTATGTTTTAAGAGTACTTTAAATATCCCCAAATTATAATTTCTCCCAGCATGGCATTTTTGAGCTGTTTCTAAAGGGGATATTTGCATTCTTTTCAATCCATTAAAACATTAAAGTATTTCCTGAGATAGAAATAATAGGGAAATTCTTGTTATCAAATGTGTTTCTGTCTACAAATATAGTTAGCCAAGACTCAAAGAGGTTTAGGTCCTGACCTTGCACTGTGATCTGTTAACAGGGATATTTGGATCATCCCAAAGTTCTCCAGAAGAATTCACAACAATAGGTTACAATGAAAGACATGAATCTTGCTTTGTCAGTCACAATGTATATGTTTTATATAAGAACTGCAGAATATAAAATCTAAAGGCTAAACAACTTATAGGTTAGATTTGGGGCCATTTGGTCCATTTGGAAAAATTTATTTGGAAAATTTTATCCTGTTTTCTTCCTTTTCTCTCTTTTCTCACTTTAACTTCGCCAAATTAAGAGAGTTCTGGAAATGTTACAAAATAAAAGAAAGTTTGCATGAGGTTAGTAAAGATATTTTCCACTTCTCCCTTCCCTCCTATTTATTTTTTTCAGCACTAAGGACACTTAGAAATTTTTCAAGAACAATAAAAAAAAGGACTTATGTACATATATTTTTAAAATTTTAATTTTCAGCTGTGTCTGAAACTCTTCACACTAGAAGATTAGTCTAAAACAATTTTTCTGCATGCCATTCATTTTAAAATATTGTTATTATCTAAGAAGATAATTCTGACAAAATATTTTTAAGGGCGACTATCTGATGATAGAATTTTTCCTGATTTTCTCCTGATAAGGGTGCACAATCCAGCAACAGATTATATTCTGGAGCACAAAAACTCAGGTGTGGGTATGGGGCCAGAGCCTGGGAAACTCGGAGCTGCACCACTGGGAGTGCTAACGGGGAAAAATGAGGATTAGCTCTAGTAGACAAGTCATCACTGGGGAAAGTGGTCACGTGCATCAGGCAAGTGCTTGGGATTGCATCCCATGACAACAACACCAGTCTGATTTTCTTAAACAAGTTAGAGTCTGGTCTCCAAAAACTCACATTATAGTTTGATATTGTAACAACTTCTGTTTTTGTCAGTTGAGTTAAGCTGATACAAACACAGAGTAAAACATTACCTGATCTGTTGACTGTCCTGCTCTCCATCTTCTGGGCTACATAAGGTTGTAAGGGCTTCTGAGCAAGCTAGCAGAGTGTTCTCCTCTCCTATTTGTAGAACAATATTAAAAGGAAAGGACAGGGAGAAGGAGTGAGATAAATTAACAGAAAAAGTTTTAAAAGAGCTGCCCTGACTGACTACTTTCTCCCTTCCTGCAGCATAAAATAAATTATTTTTATTAATTTTTAAATCTTAGTTTTAGCAATAGTGGAGAAACCTGAATTTTAGATGGGAAAACCCATTGGATATATACTTTTATTTTTGGTCAGACATTCCAGATTTCCATTAAGATGAAAAATTGCACAGAACTGAATTTCACTACTGTACAAGAGGTGTATGAAAATAACAGACTCTGGGAAACTAGAGCTAAAGAGACTTGTAAGAATCAATATGATATATTTTTAACAGGAGGTTTGTGGTGACACATAGTAAAAAAAATTGCTTAGAAAATCAGAAGACAACTTAGCTTTTTTAAAAGCAACATTGCTATCTATTCCTGAAAATCCTCTCTTTAGGCAAGAGTATCTCAATCAGATATTGACTTGAAAACCTCTTCAAAAAGGGTTTTTTTTTCTTGAGCTTGATTTCTAAATAGGCTGATTCTCGTTGGAGAAATTTGTATGTATTAGAGCTAAGACATTTATGCTCTGGAAAAAATGACTGGTGTCTCCCTTGTTCCTCAAAATTCAACACTTCTTCTGGGGTAAAAAGAGACACAATAAATTTGTTTATAAATCCATTTCTAGCTGACTACTACTTTCACCCTTTTTATTCATATTGTAAGTGGCTTACTGTCACCATCCAGGCAATGTTTTAACTTGCTGCCTTAGATATAATGTGGGCTAGCCTTTGAACCATCCAGCTAGTCCCTTCCCTTTCATGTCTGAGATGGTGTGGCAGAGCCCAAAGCAAGTTTTAGCTGTGTTTCTGAAGGTTACAAGTGGACTTGCCTTGCTGGCTAACTATCTGACATTCATGCTGGCATGTGCATGCCAAAGAGTTTATCTCCATGTCCTCAAGGCCAGCAAGCAAAGTGCTAGGAGAATAGCACAGCAACTCCTGGATCCAGGAAGATGTCTGATCACTTCAGACTCCACTATGAAATTCTAATGAAATTATTCACTTGACTCTACTTAAATTACAGAGCAGAAGCAGACAACCAGCTCAAGCAGAGTGACAGGTACGAGAGCTCCTCCCTGTGCTGTGTGGCTACACCAGGCAGGGAAGGCATTCAGAGCAAGTTTGCTGTTGCCCCTCTACATGTACCTTGATTGAGAGAACAAATGGGAATGGGGCTCTGAGGACAACCTCAGCACTGCAGGAGACAGGAGAGGGTCTGAGAGGGCAGGGCTGTTGCAAAAGAGGAATAGATGAGGTAGGTGATTGTGGTGATAGGCAGATTTAGGAGTGCAGCAGTACCAAAATTTCTGTGCTTTCTTACTTGAGATGATTGTCCAGACAAAATATTGCTTCCCATATCTGCCAGGTATTAGGATGGATATAAAAAAGTTAGTTAAAAAAACTTAAATAATGATCAGTAATGTAGCTGATCTCAGAGATTTTCTGAGTACTGAAGTTGACAATACTCAGCTACTTCAACTGGCATCAGGAATAATGGGACTCTTGAAGTTCTCTCTGTATAGAGATGGATTCCTGTACCCAGAGGCAACCAGGCCGGACCAAAACTACATATTACATACCTAAATAATTACATAAACTATAATTTGTACATAGGTCTTTGTATGATGAAGGTCATAGCTAAAAAATATATTGATATATGTCCTAAAAATCTGTATACACAGTAAGCAAGAGTAAATACCAAAAAGCAATTAGAAAATGAAAATACTCTAACAAAATATGGATTCATAATATTTCCATATATATTTCTCTTTAAGAACAGTGTTCCTACACTCAATCTTTTATTTGTATATGAAGGCTAGAAACTTTTTCCACTGAAAGCTATGACTCATGTTGAACAGCACAACAGAGGGACCGGAGGTTTAAAGTGAGAGATTCAGTCTTCACAAGGAACAGGATAATACCAAGCAGTTAAGATAGTTCAAGATGGCTCAGACTTTATGACACAAACGTGTAACAAACATGACATTTTACTAGCATGTCTGTCTTGCTTTTCAACTTTAGGCCTTTTCTTTCTGTATAAAATTTCAAGATATTTTAATATTTTCCAACACATATTTTATTCTACTGCATTAACAACACGGCTCAGGTTGTGATTCTGCCAATATCCTGTCATGTTCAGACAGCAATTCAAAATAACACTAACTGTCCTTAACTTGAATTGTCTTTTTTAATAATTCTTGGTCAGACAAATGGCAGGAACAGTTCTTGAAACCTGTCCTGTCATAAAACTCAGACAGCATTAACAAAATATTAAATTTAAGCCATATAAATATCCGTTTAAGAACTGTGAATGTTCCATCTTTCTCAACATTTATGAAATATGAATCACCATGACATTCAAGTACATATCATTATGTCTGGAAGGATTCAGCATGAATTCCCGTGAGATTTGGCAAAGTGCTAGCATATTTAGAACTCCTTGATGTGTTGAATATTAATTATGACATTAATTATGGTAGATTTGTCTTGATGATGTATTCCCATATATTTTTCTTCAAATAATACATGGCCCTTCAAATACAATAGCTCAGTTGGTTAGAGCATGGTGGTAATAATGTCATGGTGATTTTGAGCCATGTATGCACCATTCACTTCAGAATTGGACTTGATGATCCTTATGGGTCCCTTCCAACACAGAATATTCTGCGATTCTGTAGTTAAATCAGAAGAGAAGTTTACTAGTCCTTGTACAACAAATCACATTAAAAAGCAACAATTGAAATAATTTCCTGTATTTCTGGGTTAAGATCTGGTTTAGAATAATGCATTTTCCAAGAAGTTAGTATTCTTGTTGAAAGAGTTGTAAAAAGTTTCTCAACACTAATTGAAGAAGGAAAGAAATGTCTGGAGAGGCACTGTTGCTTCTCATTTTGACTGTCAAATGATCTCTGACTTTCTGTTATCAAACACATATAAGGAAAGCTGGGAATGGATTTTACTAGTTGCAAACTTCTTATACTGTTATTCATGGAGTTTCCGGTTTCCCCTATCATTACTATCCGTGATATTTTTAATGTAAAAGAGAAAAAAATATTGTAAGATGGAGACAACTTAGAAAAATTAGAAAAACCTGAAAGGAACTGACTAAGGAATTCAATTTTTTCCTAAAAAGTGATTTTTGCAGGTGCCCCACCTCTAGTGGAATAAAGCTTGGATGTTAATGAATGCAAATAGCTTAGCAGGTGTTTGAGTTTGTCTTTTAAACTCCACCACTGATGAGGATTTATTTTGTTCTTAATGACATATTTATATGCTTTCAGAGGCAAAAAGTATTTGAAAATACACCTGCTGATGCTGGTGCCACTTTGAGCTGATTTGATTGCTGTGTACGTGGGTTAGCTTTGATAGTACATTATGTGGCTCCACCTCACTTTCACAAGCTTAATAGAACTCTCAGTGCTTTTGTTGGAGTCCATGAAATGCACCAGTAATGCATAGTTATTGAAACAAGAGCCTTTCCATCAGTTTCTGTAGGCTTTGAATTAGGTTTGACGAGTGGCATTTGCTATCCAGAAACAGCTGCAAAAGTTTGTGGGAGGATCTGCTGCACTATCTGCACAAGGTCAATTCTGCAAGACAAAGAAGCAGGAGCTCTAATGAGAACTCCTCATTGTCCCTGCACAGATGGGACAGTGATACAAGTCACAAAGGTTTAATTTTGATTGAACTGTTACTCTTTGTATGAGAGTTACAGAAATGGAAAATGTTGCTTAGGATAATTGCCTATCTTATTGTTACAAGCTGTTTGAACGGTTTTAATTACCGTTTTCTGATATTAGTATTCCCTGTTGGGTAACCCATGGTAAATATCTAGAAACATGGAATACACTGAGGGACTATTAACTGTGGAATGTGCATACAGGAAGGCAGCACAGACACTGAACAACTGAACCAGTAATCCTACAAATGGGCAGAAACTGAATGCACTGAGGAAAACCAAGGAGGTGGGAAAAGCCAGGGTAGAAATGCTACAAAGGGGAAAGGACTCTTTAAAGTTGGTATTCCCAAAAGAAATGAAAATGCAGGTAAAGAGATCCTCTTTAAATTTTTCATTAGGAATCCCTGCATCTTTCAAGCCACATCTGTCACCTAGTCTAAGAGGAAAACCAAGAGTCTCTCAGAGTGAGAACACACTCAAAAGAGAAGTTTTGGCCCTATGTACAAAAAGTTATATGCTACTTCCTTGTACTGGGAACCTTAGTCAAAATGTGATACTTAAGGTAAGTGTTCTTCAGAAGTTTTGTTCCTTTAGGGACAGAAATTCTTTTAAAACTGAACAGAGCTATTTTTTGTTATCATGTTGTAAAAATCCTTATAGTTTATTTATAATTTATTGGGCTATATATCCTCACCCTTATTTTGTCCTGAGTGCTAATTAATAAAGCTTGTTGCCTGACAATGAGCATCAATAACTCAAGGGCAGACCCTGGAATAAAACAGCTATATGTGAAAGAGTCTGTCACGATACCATTTCACCATAACCCATATAATGGGAAGCATGAAAAGTCTAGAAGTCTTTGTTTGCATTGGTCATACTGCTATATTGGACAACTGTTTTCCTAAAGTATGTAAGGTAACTGAAATAACACTTTCTGTTTAATTTCCCTATTTACTGAAAATTTTTCTGCTAAAATTATGCCTCTTGTGATTAATGAATTTTTTTTAAAAATAAGAGCTCTTGTCTGAATTCTCTCACAGAACTGCAATGTCCCTGCAACATAGAACACAATAATTGGATACTTTTATTAGCAGAATACAGACCAATTATTTTTGTTGTACAACCTAGCTAGTTGCAGTGGAGACAATGACGACAACACTGAGAACACTGAGACTATGATTATCAAGTTACAGCTGAGAGGTGATTCCTAACAAAGACATTTGGAGATGTAAAAAGAACATCTTGCAGAAAAGAGGAGAAGCAGAAGGGAAGAGAAGAATTGAGAAGAAGGTATCTGGAGATAAAATGCACAGTTCTTCTGGTCAGTAAATAGTCTTCAGGTTGTGTGGAATAAAAACTGTATCATACATCCCTGTGAAACTGCTCTGCCTTCCTACACTGTCTCTTGCACCTTTCTCTGCAGAAGCTGATGCTGTTCATGTGCTCTCAGGAGTCAATGTACTCCATTGGCTGAGACAGCACAGCATCTCCCTTCTCTGCTCAGAAGTGTTTAAAGTTTGATTTCCCACTAAATATTTTCTAGTATACCAAAAATGGGTAATGAATTTCATTTGAAATTAGGTCATCCAATTCCTTTCCAGTTTATCACTTTATTTATTCTGATTTTTACAAAAGAAAGTCATGGAACAATAGCTATTGATCTGTGTTAGTGTTCTTGGTAACTGGAATGAGACAGCTGGTTACTCACAGCTGCTACAGCCCACTCTGATGACAGGCTGTTTTTTCCCCAAAGTGAAGGCATGTGAAATATTCTTTATCTGCTAGATTAATTTTACATTAAATTTACAGCTTCAGTCCCCATGAAGACAGTGAGCTTAACAATTTAGCGACTCAGAATACATCTGGTTAATATACGCCAAAGGAGAAATATCCTACTAACCTGGAATGGTAAAGATTAAGATATTCAGCATGTCATTATCAGTGTTGAACCCTGCCATGCCTTCTCAGCCTCTTGACCCCATCCGCTTCACTCTGTTCCCATGTACCTTACCCAAACAGACATGTATAGCCAACTTCAGCAAGAAATTCTGGACTGACCAGAAAGGATCTGTATCTTTATATGAAAAACTTCATGAAACTTTAAAAGTTTTGAAACTCTATTATTCAAGCTATCACACAACTAGATTGTCCCTGACCCACTTAACCTGTGCCTAATAGCATTTTCCCAAACAATCCCAAAGTCACAGTTTAGGAATTAGGAGGAACTACAGGAATTTGCATGGAACTGTTCCCCTCTGGCAGAAAAGAGGATTTAGAAGTGTGGACATGGGGTCTCTGTGGCATATGGCCAGGGCCAGAGATTGGTTTCAGATATACATTAATTCACAAGATATTGTTACAGCCAAAGAGAATATGCTATGTATTTCTGAACATACATACAGGGGAAGGGCTGTTTCTGTGGCAGACTCAAACTGCTGCTGATGAGTTTTTCTGAGGTCTACCAAATAGTTTCTCTTTTTTGTACTTTCCATCTTACCTTGTTGCTCAGCATTGACCTCTGTACCACTGTGACACACTCTCTTTATTCCTCTTACTTCTACTATCCTATTCAAAATTTTCCATAAATTTTTCAAACTCTTATCTCAAAGTTCCATGTTTCTCAAAAAATCAGCCCTGATTTTTCTTGCCCATTTCTATCTTTCACCCATTTTTCTCCCTTCCATTCTTTCTAAGCTCCTTTAGTATACTGCAAAATACAAAAATTTACTCCCTTTCATCTGCTTTGGATGCCATCCAATCTGACTTTCTGTGTTTTCACACTGACACCATTCTTACTAGTCTTGCTAATGACAAATACACTTCCAAAAACATGCCACTTTGTCTTCATCGTCTTCAAAGAACAATCCTTATAATCTCCATCATTATGGCCAAACATTTTATTCAGGCACTCATGCATGCTGCCTTGATTAGTAAAGGATTCTCCAAAGTGCAGTCATTGCCCTCATCAGTCCACATAAATCACTGTTTTGGATTTCATCTTCATTGTCTGAATCTTTGAATGATAACTCCTCTCATCAGCTATGTTCACTGGCTTTCTGTCCAAAATCTTTTTGACCTTGAGAATATTCTCAAACTCAATATTCTCAAAATATTCTCAGAATATTCTCAAAAAGGGGCTCTTTGTGTCTTCTTCAGGCAGTCACCCTTTGTCTGTCTTACTTGTCTGCTTCCTCCTGTTGCGTCTCTCTATTCTTTGTCTCATTGGCTTCCTCTACAAATTATGAGTGTCTTGATTTTATTGACAAATTCATTATCTCTCCCACACAAACTGCATTCTAAAGACTTGTTTGTGCCTGTAGTAAATTAAGATTAATATTTTCTTTTCTCCCTGCCTTCAGTATTTTTGTCTTTTCTAATCTTAAACAAATTCCAATTATAGATTTTTAGGCATAAATTTACTGAGTGCCATGCTGAGAGGTTCGGCATTGATCACCACACCACTATTTTTTGCTACCACTGGAAAAATGCCACTCTTTGGTATCCTAATTAAAGTACTCATAATTTTTTTTAAGTAGTCAAAGAGCTTCTGAGATACCTTTTAATTTGAATGGCAATAATGTATCTATTTTCAGTATAGTACTTGGAAATTTCATGCACAAAGCAGGTCTCTCCAATACTTCATGAGTAAATGAACTATGCCCAGTAAATGAGTAAGCAAGCTATGAAGTGAATAAGCAAAATAAGCACCAATACTATGTTGAATAAGTGAACTCCATCTTCCTAATAGGGCCTATTTTTACTTTCTTGTTTTTTTGTTTCTATGCCAGTGGTAAAAAAAACCTGCTTTGCATAGAAACTGAAGTAATACTGGAAATTACATGGAAAAAGCCTGGAACATTTCTAGCTGAAATTGGTAAGTTGTCTGAACAGGAAACTAGTGATTTTTTTTTTTGGTTTTTTTGGGTTTTTTTTTTTGTAACATGAATACATATTAACAATCTTTAATTTTAATAGATCTCAGAAAGTTTTATGTGGCACTGAGAAGATATGGTTGTACAAAATAGCTCTTTACTATTGATGTGGCATAGGACCTTTTCTCCTTAGGCAGAAAGGGAGCACCAAAAAACATACAGACCTTTTAAAATCAGTCCCACATAAAACTTTCTGAGATCTTACTGATAATTTCAGATTGCAATTAAGTCTAGAGATAAATATTGCTTTAGAAGGGTAACAAAGCAGGTGAGGGTTCTAGAGAGCAAGTCCTATGAAGAGCAGCTGAGGGAACTGGAGTTGTATATCCATGAGAAAAGAAGACTCAGGAATGACCTTATCACTCTCTACCACTGCCTGAAAGGAGGCTGTAGCCAGGTGAGGGTCAGTGTCTTCTCCCAGGAAATGCATGACTGGATGAGAGAAAATGGCCTCAAGCTGAATCAGGTGGAGTTCAGGTTGAACATCAGAAAGATTATCTTTGCTGAAAGAGTTGTTAAACACTGGAGTGGGCTGCCCAAGGTGGTCTATTTGTTGTTTTTTGGTTTTTTGGGGTTTTTTGTTTGTTTGTTTTTTCTTTTTTTTTTTTTTGTTTTTTTTTTTTTTTCTCTTTTCACTCTTCTATTTCCTCTCTATTTCCAGCTGCTGAATGTTTAAAGAAGCCAAGATCCCTGAGATAGAAAGCAATAGTTTTTTTCCTCTATCCACAAATTGTTTTCACAGGTTAAGAACTAAGGACATGAATAGGCAAAACTAGGATTTACAGCATGTTTAGATACTTGGATTAATGACCAAGCCAAATTTTACACTACCAGAGCAATTTATCTTTGGCTGCAATCACATGCAACATCCAGATCTTCTGTGAAACCAGCCTAAAAATACTCATTGGCTATTTCACAAGTCCATGAGACAGCCTTCTTTCCTACTCCTCAGGCAGTCTTGTAAATTCCATAATTTTCTGGATAGCAAGGCAGGATATGAAAGCCATTCTGAATTCAAATACAGTCTTGGGATCTTTATAAGGGAGTCTGCCTTTATTTCAGTCTTGGTGGGATAACCCTCCCACTGAAGATACTCCTAAAGTCAAAGAGCTTTACTGAACTAGGAAATGGACTGCACAGCCTTCTTGAAACCCTGGTAGAAATCAACTTCACCTAAACCATTTATTTTCTCTGAACACTTTCAAGTATCCTGCAAGCTATTTCTGAATGTAACTAGCCTTGTAGTTAGAAATATTGTGGTGGCATTTCCCTTGCAGTTCATTTTTTCTCTGATTCAGTCTCAAATATTTCCTGCTTTAAAGACTGTCCCTTTGTTTTATGGAATGATCCTTACATACACAGTCTCCTAAGCTGCCCTATGCTTCTATATAGTGTTAAGCACCTTTCTTCTTGCAAAAACTGTGGGTGTATGAATCTGAGGTACTCAGACTAGTTCTGTGCACAGTCCCACAGTTTGGCCAGTGCCCATGGACCTGTCATGTCCCTCATGAGCTGGCAGGGTTTTGCTGGGAACCTAGTTGCTAAAGCACCTGCAATCTTTGTGCTGCCAAGTGCCTGCCATTCCCAGTGCTGCAGTCAGTTTGCTCTCCTTCATCCTGGGGCCACAGAGCCATGTCACATGCTGAAATCCTCCTGTAGGGCAATGCAAGGATGAAGACAAGTAGCAGAGTACAGCACTACTAACTGCCCACATGCTCGGGACTCTACTTCTTCATGAAGTAAAATTATTTAAAGAAATAGAAAATATCTTTGCTTCCCCAGGGGGAGAGAGTGTATGTCAAGCAGTGCAGAGCCAGACCCTCGGATTCTGATATTTCCACAGTATCTTCAGCTTCCCTGCATGGACTCTGCTCAGGATCATGACTCACTGTGGCATGGTCTGCTACAAAATTTTTGTCCCTGTCCTTTAGATTTATGTATGTCACAGAGAGATTTCACAAGTCTTCCCCTAACTGCTTTAGTGCAAATATTCAGTTCTGACTGCACTGTTGAAGAAAGCAGCATTGATAATTAATAAGCAGAAAAGCAAATAACCAGTCATCTTAGCCTACAGTTTGGGCCTGTGGCAATGGATAACACATAAAGCTGTCAGGAGGAGGAGGAGATCACTTTACTTCTCTGTGAGAGGCCTGAAGAACTAGGAAGAGACTGCTGGGTTTAGCTTTGTAGTGGAGAGAAGAGGGGATAAAGATCCAAATTTCCAATATGGGCTCATATTTTTAAGGGAGGACTTATACCTGTAAGTATGTGCACCCAGGCTCTTCTGCATGTGCCTAACTAATCTCTATTCTTAAAAGTCCCTTTGCATTTACAAATATGGCATTTTTACGCAGAATATAATTTCTCCTTGGGTTTCACAGTTGAACTATGACATTCCTCTTTGTATTAAATCTCTGCTTGCATATCCAGTTATAAAAGGGTCCAATATTGGAAACATCTCTAGGCAATATATTTTATGTAAGAGTAAACTAAGAGTGACATTCTTTGTTCATCTTCTTCCAGTTAGTACAGTTCCATGACAAAAAAGGTTTCCTGTCCATGATAGAATACACTGGATCCAAGTAGTCAGAATTTTATGAGAGCATGTGAAAAACAGCAGTTCAAGTAGTCTCTATTCCCAGGGAGATCCTACATTACAGCTTTTGCAGGGCAATGCAAAGTAGGGCTTTGTCATTCATCATTCACAGCTCTGTTCCTGTACAGAGAAACAGACTGTTTCTCTCAGCTTGCTGAGTCACCTCTGGAAACACAGTGAAGCTCTCAGAGCATATCTGGTGGAATCCAAATGGTCACAACCAGAACCTTAATCCATTGCTTTGAGATGAGCATGCATGTTTGAGTCTCAGTGGTGATGCATAAAGGTAGAATCATAGAAATCCCCATACCTGAATAGCAGAACACTATAGAATCCAATATATTAATGTCCATAATGTTTAATCTAGAATTTCAGGGGAAGGTCTTGTAGTCCTTTAAAGAATTAACTGCAGACTGTTTGCTTGTAATGTGCTGTAGATGGCAGATGGCAGATCACAAGCAGATGGCTTAGGGTCTGCTACAGGTCTTTTCCCTTTCACATAAATTTGCTTGTTTTTCATTTCCACATTAAGGTATAATAGTGGCCTAAATCTTTCCAAACTAGTGGTCACCCTGACATGCACAGTTCTCACTCCCACAAGCAAATCATTACTTTGGAAAAGGTATCTTTGAAAGATACTATAATTTTTTATTTCGCTGTACTATTGGATTTTATCTGGTTAATCTGCTGCATTCAGGTCTGCTGAATTTTCTTTTGCAAAGACTATTTATGTGTCTTGAATAATTTAGTATGTAGACATTTAAGACAGAATACCTTTTCTGGTTTTAGCTTTGCTTAGAGTAAAGGATGTTTTCTTTGACACAATTAAAAAAAAATAACTAATGGAAAGGTAGTATAATTTTTCAACTCTATTTTTTAAACTACTTTATTGTTATAAAATGTATTGATTAAATGTTAGCTTTAGCATACTGTATCCACTGTGGATGCTGTTTTCAAGGAGCTTTGCTTTATGGAATTTATTCTCAGTCAGTTGTGTTTACTTATTAATTCAACAGCTATGTGCATCCAGCTGATTAGTTATTATTAATTATTTTTTAGAATTGGTTTGGATTTCATCTGCTCCTTTATTCCTCAGAGTATTTAATACAATTTAGTTGACAGTAAACTTGCCAGTTATTCTATTAATAGATTAAAAATACTATTCTGTTTGCACCTAATGATGTGAAATATTGTCTTAGGTTGCAAATGCAAGATGTGGCTGTGGGGTGTGTGTCCAATTGCCATCTGTTAGAGGTGTGGCAGTCATCTTCTGTTAATTGGGCAGTTTTCTTTAGCTCTTCCACAACCCATTCTCCCTCCGGGGAGATATCTTTTGTTAATGGGCCACTGAGTGTCACTGCATGATAAAATTACATCATCCCACTGGGAGATGCTCCACCCAGGGGAAGGAGCCAAGCATTCCATCCTGGATATAATCTGAGATTTGGAACACCAGATGGAGCCTTTCCCCACTGGATTCCAAGAGGAGCAGCTGTCTTCTCCACTGGATTCCCAGAGGAAGACCAGGCCCATCCACACCACCACAGGACCTTCAGAGGAAACCTACACCCTTCTACAGGGTCACTGCTTCAACAGAACCACTCCAGGACGACTGCAGCCAGCATTTAAATAACTGCTACCAACACCCTGAACAACAGGGTGTCAGGTCGTATTCTGACTCTGTCAGTGTTGGTTTGTATTCCTGCTTTTTTTTTTTTTAATTTTTATTTTTTCTAATAAAGAACAGCTATTCCTACTCCCATATTATTAAGGGCCTGAGAGCCCCTTAATAATTCGGAGGGAGGGGGCTTATTATTTTCCATTGTAAGAGAGGTTCCTGCCTTCTTTAGCAGACACCTGTCTTTTCAAACCAAGACAAATATTTAAGAATTTTTTTCAAATATTACCATATGGATGGACTCCAATTAGAAGATACGAACCAGATTTGCAACAGTGTTAGGTATCAAAGGTAGATTCCCTATAGTATTTACAAAATTGTATGATGCCAATTTTTAATCAGAAAACACCAACCTGCATAGAATTCTGTTACTTGCCTGAGTATATCTGAATAAATTTTGAAAATATATCCATATACCCCACAAGAGCTTATTTCTGTTTCTTTTTGAAGATTTTATGCCATTCCATTTAAAATTCTTCTGGAGGCACAAATACTACATGCCAACTGTATCAATAATATCTGCATATCCAACTTCACCTATAAAGAACTTCAGCAGTTACATTGATTCTTCCCGTTACATTTGTCTTAGCTCTGTATCTACTAATTTTATTTATTAAAGTGTGTAGGATTTGACCAGGCACCTTGCCTAAGTGCACCTTGCTTGAGATTGTACGAGCACAGGAGTTTTATGGGAGTGAATATTGCTGTTCTATATGTGGCCATCCAACCTGCTGCAATTAAATCTATGACAGCACTTTCTGTGACAGAAAGTCTTAAGACTCTTATCCTCAACAGGCAGACTCTATAAAGCACACTATCGTTCCTTACCTAGAAATTTCAGTAGGCTGAGAAAAATTCTTCAGCTGGACAATGAAGCTCTATATCCCCACCATACAGTACCAGGTGAAATAAAACAAGAAGGTAGGAGAAAACTGTTCTTCTATAGTTCTTCTATTGGAATTATCTAAGTTAGGAACACATTTTATGGATTTTTAAAATTATTTTAGTAAATCAAAATGTGATGCTGAGAAGTGAAAGTGTTTTCATAGTCAGGGATAATTATGATGTGTGGTGCAAAATTTCACATGGTCATGTTTGCAGGTCTGAGGCAAGTACAAGTATAAATAATTTCCATCTCTTTCCAGTTAATGAGTACAGACTCTGAGAACATTTGACTTGGTGTAGAAAATAGCATACAAAGTGAGTCACATTCAGCAAAACAGTCCTTTGCTTTCCTTTTTTGATGCTTGAATTTTTATATTTGAGGAACAAAACCTGCAGCTGTCCTACTGAGGTCCTACCAGTCATTCCACTACACCTGAATAGCTCCATCTCTTGCTCCTTACTTTGTATGAAAGAAGAAAGCAACAATTAGAAGATATGGCTCCCTTCAGTAGGAGAAACACAATTTTGCTATTCAGAAAAGAACTATGTGAGCTTTCCTGTGCTCCTTGATCACATTTAAACCAACTCCACCTCCCTGTATAGAAAAGTCAATACTTCTTGCTTAGCAGTCCCTCAGAACCCATAAAATATTCCAAGTTCCTGCTTGCCAAGAAAGCACATACACTCAGGACTCAACTGAAGTAAGTATCTCTACAAAATACAGTAATGCACTGTAAAATATTAATATCCAAGACATTATAATCAAAATAATGTTCATTTAAGAGTCTCTAAGGAAGAAATGGTTTAATCCCATAATCTATCATCCTTCCCTACCATCCCTTCTTCTTATAGACAGGTACATAATATGAATTGCTGATATAAAATTCTATTTATGTGACTTGTTAGGCCAGTTTAGGCTTTTAGCCTTTAACCACTCTCCTACAAATTATCACAAGTGATTTCCCATGGCAGTTCAGAGCAGCTGTACCCTTTTGGGTCTGTAGAAAGGTGGATGGCATAAAATGAAAGGAAGCTAGGAAGTAGTGTCCACATCATAACAGAAGCTATAACAGTATAGAAATTATGTCGTAGTCAAGACAGTCACAACACAAAGCAACACGCCATTTTCAGAAGGCTTCAAACCTGGTTTTGTTATAGCATGCATGCTTTTTATACCTTATTACAAAACTCATAAGTTTACACTTTACTCATTGGTCAGGAAAGACAAATAAAGTGCTTATTGGTTACAGGATTCTCTTATTTATCCTTCTTTCCTTCTTGGTTTCTATGTCAATGACCTTGGTAGAAAATTCTTTCAGGGGTAAACATGGATCCTCTTATCAAACTTCTCTCTGGCTCACAGAAGTTGCTGTAAAACCTCTTTCACAAAATTACAGGATAAAATGCTGTTACTACTTTGTCTTTGGGATGTGGTGGGCATGACTGAAACTTATTCCATGATGATTCCCCATACACACAGCCTGTAGCCTTGATAAGGGGGATGAAACAGGAGCTAGAGCAAAGCACAGTTGAAATCCATGTAAGGAATCAATGATACCAAGTAGCTGATAAACTGCATAGCACGTGTCAGCCAGGAGGGATGGTAGATGTCTTACTGCTGAACCAGCAAATGTGGCAAAATGACTTTGACTGAGGTTAAATGGTGCGCAATTAAAACATTTTTCCATGCTAGGGACATATCTCACTTTCAAATACTCAAATACTAGAGAAAGTTGTAGGTTTTGTCGTGCAGTTATCAAGAGGCAGAGATTACCTTCTCTACTAGGAAAGTGAAAGTAATTTGTTTACTTCCATAGGCCACAGCAAAAGAGGATTGTGTGGATTACTAGGGAATACTTCAAACAACTCTTCCCCCAGGACAAGATACAAGAGGCATATTTATCTACTTTTCATATTAATTTTTAAATTATTTTTTATCCTTTGGAGTTACTACACAATAGCAAAATTTTATTGAGTGCAGAAGTTACATCAAAAATATTTCTGGTTATAGAATAATGCATATTATACAGAAAGTGGAAAATATCTTCGTGCTTAAGGAGACATACAGTCTATTTAAAGATAGGTTGCACGTCTTCTGCAAAGGGCAATTCTCTCTAGATAATATTCTAGAGAACTAAGAATTTGGCAATATGCAAAGAATAAGGAGCCCTCAAGGACATAATGTTTTTTTCTCCACCAAATATCACCAGGAAACTATACTGTCATCCAGCCTGGGGGAACTGGACTGAAATCTGGTTAAAGGATAAAGGAGTGGAGGATAAAAGTCAAAGTGTTACAGCTTTTTATCTGGACAGGAGCCAGCAGTATTGTCCCATGGGATTCAGTGCTGAAACTGGTGCTTTTCTGGAGACAGGGTGAGTAGTAACATGGTTTTGCAAGCACCTGATGAAGGAGTTGAACATTTGGTGGAGGATGTTCTGAATCATCAAGCTGTAGCATATCTACTGCTAGTGCTCCTTGGCTCCTTAAAATGGTAGCTAGCCCCACACTTCTGCCTTCCTTTCTGGAGGCAGAGCAGCTGAGCACCTCTGCCTATTAAAGAAACTGCCTCCAGATCAGAAGGGATGAGGGAATGGAGGCAGGCTCACCTTCTTTTGTGCCCATGTGAAGCCCAGAACAGGACTGGGCTGTGCTTTGACAGCTTTGTGAATAGTTTCAATGAACAGTCACCTTATCAAGCTTAGCAAGCTTAGCAAGCAGATTCTAGTAGTGCTTATGGGTGCTATGGATGCTCTGGGTTTCTTCTACCAAAATTGTTAGTGAAGCACCTATAATCTTAATTTGATTCAACTGCAAGGAACAGTGCCTTACTTTTCATTTTCAATTTACTGGTCTTATTTTTTTTTTTTTTTTATTCCAGTACTGGAATACATCACCAGCAGCCTTGATATTTTCAATTTTTAAAAAAAGCATTAGGAATTTCTTTTTTAAGTTTTCATTACTGCTTAAAATTTTTATTAAAAAGTGAGCTCACTGTATAAATCAAAGAAACATTTCTACATTTCTGGTAGAAATGCAACTTACTGTCAGATCTGGCATCAGGAAGACATGGTGGGATGGCTCCTATGACTGGAGCTTTGGAACAGAAAAATACAGGCTCTTTAGGAAGGACTGAACACTAGAAGAGAGTGCCATAGAATCACAGGACAAGATTTTGTTTGACAGTTTTGATGATGACATTCTATGATCAAGTTACAATTTTGATGGATAAGGGAAGAGCAACTGATGTCATCTACCTGGATTTGTGCCAACTGTTTGACACTGCCCCACATGACATCCTTGTCTCTAAAACAGAGAGACATGGATTTGATAAAACACTCAGTGGTTCAGGAATTGGCTGAATAGTTGCACTCTAAGGGTTGTGGTCAACTGTTCTGTGTAAGTGGACACCAGTGACAAAGTGGCATTCCTCAGGGGTTGATACTGGCACTGGCACGTTTTAACTTCTCTGTTGGCAACATGGATGGTGAGATTGAGCACACCTCAGCGAGGTCACTGACAGCACCAGGCCCTGTAGGGCAGATGACATGCCGGAGGGAAGGGATGGCATCCAGAGGGACCTGGACAGGCTTGAGAGCTGGGCCAGTGCAAACCTCATGGGGGTCAAGAAAGTGAAGTGCAAGGTCCTACAGCTGGATCAGGGAAGTCTCAAACATGGATACAGGCTGGGGAGAGAATGGATTGAGAGGAGTTCTGAGGAGAAGGACTTGGAGGTGCTCATGGATGAAAAGCTGGATATGGCCTATCAATTTGTGCACACACTCTAGAAAGCTAATTTTATCCTGGGCTGCATCAAAAGTAGCGTGGCCAGAAGGGCAAGGAAGAGGATTCTGTGCCTCTGCTCTGGTGAAAATCCACCTGCAGTGCTGCATCCAGCTCTGCAGTCCTCAGCACAGGAAATACATGGGTATTCTCAAGATGATCAGAGGGGTGGAACACCTCTCCTATGAATTAACTCCGTGTCAGCTGGACCCAATATGTAGGTAGAAAGAGTGGGGACTTTTCAATCTCAAGAAAAGACTCTGGGCTGACCTTATAGCACCTTCCAGTACCAAAAGATGGAGAAGGCATGTAGCAACAGAACCAGGAGTAATGGCTTCAAAGTGAAAAAGGTTAGGTTTAGATCTGATATTAGGAATTCTTTACTGTGTGTGGTGATGCACTAAACAGGTGCAGATGTTGTGGATGACCCATCCCTGGAAATTTTTGTGGTCAAGATTGGAGGGAGTTTTGAGATACATGGTGAAGTTAGCAGAACTTCTAGCAGAAGTTGTCCTTGACTCTGACAGGCAGGTTGGAACAAGATGACCTTTAAAGATCCATTCCAACCCAAGCTGTTCTTCAATTCTGTAGAGAGATTTCAACACTGTCTGAAGTTCAGTACTGTTCAATAATGTCTCAGGTTATAATTTGACACAGTCATATTCTCTTCAGCATGACGTTATTAGCTAACATTCCAGTAGGGTTTTTATATCCATTTGAAAAACAAGTTAGAGCCTGACATCCTAACCACCAATCTCATGAATCTTAATCAACCCTGAAAGCAGTCTGGTACAGCCTCTTAGCCAATAGCAGCTCTGGATTGACTTCTTGCAGGACTCAGCTAAACATGTGTTCCATCACAGCAATGTCAGCAGCATAGACCCATTTGTGCCGTCAGAGGGACCATGGGGCTACAATGAGTTGAGCCTGCCTGTGCTGTGGCCTGGTTAGCTGTCGCAAACCACACTAGATAAGGAAAGGCTGGCTTTTGCACAGGAAGGCTGACAGTTATCAGGAATCTGCTGCTGAGGAAGTCCCAGGCTGCTCTGAGTTTGCACAGCTGCATCTGAGCAAACTAACACCAGCACAAAAGCGATCAGCACAACTAAAACATATACTTATTTCTGTATGTGGCCTACAATACTCAGTGCAGCCATCACCAAGAGAGAGGGCAAAAAAGACTACCTAGCTCCTTACACTTCTCACTGATCTGCCAAGCATGAGCTTGTGGCCACTGCAAAGCACTTATGGCAGCTCTGGAGGCAGTGACAAATGGCAGCAGCTGGGAGCACACAAATGCCAAGTCACAGCCTTACTTCTTTTCTTCCCTGTAGTTGTGGCTGAACTGTGGAGTGGGATGCCAAAGTAGGATGCTCAGATTGGTGCACTGGTCCTCAGTTAGGCACAGACCACAGACAGTGGGAGCAGCTCTCCGGTGCCTGTTATAGATATTCTTGGGGGCTCATGCTGAACAAGTTGCTTTTTCAGTGAGTGTCAAATACATGCACAGATTCTTAGGCAGTCTCTCTCAAGAAGCAGACTGTCTCAGAAGCTACCTGGTGATTTTCTCATAAACTCTGCACCATTACATTTCATTGTCATGGACAGAAAGTGTGCTGCACATCATGTGCATCAGACAGAGACAACATTTTCTGCACTTGTGACAGCCACAAGCAAGCAGATACCAGACTTTTGTTCTCATTTGTATTTTGTTGGGGTTTTTAAGTCTTTATTTCCCCCTTCCTCACTCAATTTTGCTACTTGCACTGATTCTTTTCTAAAAGCCTGAAACCTTTTACCCTTTATCACAACTTTCTCCTTTTCTTTGAGCTTCACTTGCCTCATTTCCTTATGTAAGACACTTTGCTTAGCATGAAAAAAACTTTAATAACAATGATGCCCACTTCAGTCAACCAGCAGGTAAACTTTTGTCAGACATACTTTGATAGACATACTGTTCCTATTTCCAGAATACCCTATTCCGACAAATATAAATAATTTCAGTCACAGATGTGTTAACATAAAAATGTACATTAACGGATAACAGAGTAGTGCTTTCAAACATGGGTATCATCCAGTATTCTGAGCTGTATAAGCTTTTCAGGACTTTGCACCATGTGGACCTGACAGTGGAACAGAAGAAAATAAACTTTCTCTACCTGTGATCTGTATAGCACAACCAGTCTGTGCCAAAACTCTGAGAAATCTTCTGATTAATAAACTCATGCCCAAGACCTCCAGACAAAAAATGTTTGTCTATACATAGAGATGCTCTGATTAATACTCCCCACTATATGATTTGTACAAAGCTGAGGAGCAGAATTAGAAAAGGAAAAAACATTTATTTTTCCTGAAGTTGAAATGCAAGCTCTACAGTTCCCTGATTGAGAATGACAGTTTTCTTTGAAGTATACCTCAAAATCTGAGGACATATGTATCTGTTTATTCACCTCATATTTTAACTGAAGTAAAACATTTCTTTTCTTAAATCACACATATTGCGACTGATTTATCATTGCAAATCTAGCATGTCAGGAAGATGTATGTAGCAGTTATGCAAAACAAATCATTAGAATAGCCTCTAGACTCTTTATTCCACCTAGCAGGCTCCAGAGGCACAGCTGTCTTGAGGCAGGGACCTGAACACATTTTAACACCCTGTGGTAATAAAGGATAAGATACATGGGAAAGGAAAAAAGCCTTCTTTTAACAGGACTTGTGAACTAGACCAAACACTTCAGATAATTTTGTGAAAAACAAATACAAATTCTGCAGAAATTCCAGTATTTACAAAGCAATAAATCCAGAGCGGGACTCTTGGCTTGCATACATTAAAAACATATAGCAAATGGACCATTCCTGTTCACATCCTGCCTGTCTGTTCACAATGTAGTTCAAAACCTTTCCACTGCTTTTGAAAGCATTGGGAAACAAAGCAACCAAGTAGGAATCAAGATATCAAGATGCAGAACCTGCTGACACTACCTTCATAATGATCAGGACTGGAAGGACTGGGTTGGATTTGCAGCTAGGTAGTAAATTGCCATTTGAGAAAGAGACATGGAAACATGGAAACAAAGGCCTGGGCAGGGATCCAGATTCTCTCTCTTCCTGAGAGACCCTTATGTCTTTCCCAGACATGTGTCAAGCAGGCTGTCTGTAACAGGCTGCCTTTTCTTGGCATCCCACATAACATCTTCTGAACATCTGTGTAGAGTGCATTCTCACAGCTGGGATCTGCAGGATCTGCCACTTCCTTGCAGGGTCCTCTCACTGTCAGGAATGTGCCGCTGCCCAAGCCATCACTTTTGTCCCTCTCTTTGTGGAGCAGAAGCCTTTTCTTCATCATACTGGCTATTTTGGGAGCAGCTAATGTTCCTGACCGTGGAATTTCACATCTCTATGGCATTTCACAATACCTCCTGAGTACGTAGTTAAACCACAGGACCAACATCAGGCTTTTCCTGCTCTCCTCTGCCTCTCTGCCTGCTGTTGCTTCCCTACCAGCCCTACTGATTCTTGGCCCTGGTGCTCCACAGTGTCCCACTGCACCTTGCAGAGTGCCCTCTATCTGCACAGCCCTGGCAGCTCCCTCCCATATGTGCTGTAGGAGGGTGGTCTGATCTTGGCAACACAGTTCCTGCAGAGTGTGAGATGGGGTGCTCTGAGGTCTGTTATGGGAGATACAATAACTTTTATGTTCCTGAGGGCTGCAGCAGGAATTTCAAACCCCACATCTGTGAGCTCAGTATTGCTGTATGTCATTGTCTCCTTGCACCAGGCTTAAAGCAGCTACCAGGCTCCTTCAAGGAGGCAGAGAAGATTTTACAGGCCTTCTGTGGAAAGGAAAGTGAGATATGACTCCCTAGGTTGGAAGTTATTGCACCTAGGACTTGCCAAGGCTATCACAGTGACCCTGGCCTTCTCTGGCCTGGGGTCAGGAAGGGCAGGCTCCAGCAGAACTGGCTTTGGGATGGCCTTTCTCTCCCTGTATCTGCCCTCCCACAGGAGCAGGAATGGGTATCCAGAATCCATGTTTCTAGGGCTATTCAACTACTCGCCCCATCAGTCCCTCTAAGCACAGCCCTCAAAATTGTGTCTCATGGCAGCATGAAGAGGTTAAAGGATAGGAAAAGAATGGGAAGATAAACCCACCATGTGAAGGCTGAGCAGGGCAGGGAAGGAGGGAGGGAAGAACCAGTTCTCTGGGGTGGCTCTGTAACTCCCTCAGAATGGAAGAAACAACATTGTTTCTTTAGGTCTTCCAAAGGGACTGAGAAGAGATTTTAGAAATTCATACCCTCATGTATCTGAGGATACAGAGATGCATGGCTCCTCCAAGAAGGGGATAAGGAGAACTGAGTTTTTTTCCCCCATCAAAGCAGACACAAGTGACACACAAGAGTCACAAAAGTGAGACTAAATTGTTTTTGCACTATTGCTCAGAAAGTGAGTTTAGTGAGGAAGTTGCATTTGCTCTTCATTTAAGGAAAAATTCTTTACCTCTGGCATGATGTACATTGACTCTTGCAAGTTCTTTCTGCTCCTCTGAGTTTATAAGTTCTAGGCTAATATATCCTAAAATAAGTTGTTCCCTGTACAATGCATGTACTGCTCCTTGATGTCTATGCTGAAGAATTGCTCCAGCAGACTTTCTATTCTGGAGCTTGCTGTTAGCACACTGCATTTTCCCTGAGCTCTCTGGCTCAGCAACTTTATGCCATATGCAGCAATTGAAAATAGTAATAAGGAGTAGGCAGAGTGCTTCATTGCCCTTGGCAGCTTTTTCAACACCAAGCCAATATCAGGAGATGCACAACTAGCCACTGTAAAACAGATTTTTTTTTTTTTTTTTTCCTTCTCCTGACACGTAAAATGAGAAATCCACTGAGGTGTTTAAGAAGGAGCCAGGATTTTTCCTTTATGGCTACAAGCTCCATTGCTGAGGGGACTCAGAGCCTGAGCCTTGTGGGTGTGGAGGGTTCTCCTGTCACCTAGACACCCAAGACATGCTCCTCTTCTCAAGCACAGTGCTCATGGCACCAGCCTTTGCTTCACCACCTTCACATGCCCTTCTGGGTTACAAGGACAGAGCTTTTGTTGAAATTTGTTGATCTAATAATTTAATTAATTCAGTCATAGGTTTTTTTTTATTTCAAAGTTTTGCCCATTTAGGTGCAATATCTTTGTGCTCCTGTATTTGAGTCTTTTTCAAATTAATTACTCCAGTCAGGATCTTATGGGCAAATGCTCCTGAAATGCATGTCTATGACTGATATTCTTTATAGAGACTGTGTAGCAAAATCAAGGCTTAACAATCTCTGTTTTTTCCACTTTCACATCCTCAAAACTCAGCTGTTCTATAACCTTACTAAGATATTCTCTCTTGCTGTTTCATACACCATTTAATATCCCAATACACTAAGTGTGACCTTCACTGGGGTGGAACATCAATATTTAGAATAAATATTCCACTGTGAATATTTTTTTCTTTTCAATATTATTAATGTAAAAAACTCTTCTTCTCCCAAAGCAAATAAACAGTTTGTTTGATTCCTTCTTTTCTAATATATTTCATGAAGGAACTGATATCTCCTCCAATCAATCTCACAGGGTTCTGCTTTCTGAGTATATATATATCTAAGTACTAAACATTACATGTGGGATCTGGTTGACTTAACAATGCAAGTTCACAACTTCTATTGAAAATACCTTAAGATAGGTGCTTTAAAACAGTTTCAGATTCATTTGACCCAATGAGTCTTTTTTAGCTATTTAGAAATACACTTTGCATGTTAGCAGATTTATTGGTATAAATATTGGATTTATTGGTATAAAGGAAATTTAAAATCTCGGTCTTATTTCCTAGATTTTTTTGGCTTCAACTCATTCCTCCCTTCCCCAGCTCCAGTAAATCAAAGCAAAAATAAGGGTGTGCATAAAATATATGGGTGAAAAACAAAACCTATAATACAAAGGCTTCAATATTTCGATTGATATTTATACAAGAGTCCTCTAGTTGCTTAAATGGGAGCTCTTTTGTTTGTTTTTAATGCCACAATGATGAGGAAATCTCCATTTTGTGATGTAAAACAAGAAATGCAAATTGAGTCAGCAGATTACTCTGAGTAAGAGTAAGGAGTGGGGAGAGAGCTGCCCATGATCAGATGGGTCAGCGTATGCCCAGCTGTTATCTGAGTAGCACTGATGGGATACAATCCACCTTCAAGTGATGTGGCAGCTTAGGACAGTAGGTATAATATTTGTAGGTGCTGAGAGTGAGATGCACAGAATGATTTCCATGAATGTTACACTTGTTTTAAAAGAATGAATTACCTTATTTAAATAAAGTAAGAAGTAACAGAGGAGAAGGGAATTTTTACTGTAGCTATAATTCTGATGTTTGATAAGCAATGTGTTAAACATCTAGAAGCCAAGAAAGCTGTACCTTTTGTAAGATAAAAAGGAGCTAATTACCAACGGTTTGCAGTTGAAGAACAATTCCCTGAGTCTCCAAATGCAAGTATTTTCATTATCAGATGCCAGTGACATCCCTTTAAAACGACCTGATCTCTATGTTGAAGAAATGGAACTGATTGTAACTTTGCAGAGAACTTCAAAAATCCACTGCTCCTGGTCGAAAAATACCTTCACTTCTTGGTTTTTAAAGTAATGTTGTAATTCAGATTGTTTTAAAAAGAGATAAGTTTTAAAATAATAGCACGTATAAATGTGGTCATACTAGAAAATCCAAAATATATGCTTGAATTTGTATCAGGGATGCTCTGGAGTGGAATGGTACCTCTAGCAATACAGAAAGAGGTTGCTGCAGTTCTTGTCATAAAGAACTACATGTGGAGACTAATGCATCTCAATGAGAACAAAAAACAGCAAAAAGACACCTCATTACCAGCAGAGGAAAGCAAGTATGGACCTTCTCATCCATACAGAATGAGAACGCTCTGCATTCTTGAACACATCTGGGGAGAAGCTCTTTCTAAGTGGTTCTTAACCATCTGCTCCTTCTCCAAAATGACTTAGTGATAAAGGGTAATATATACTGTGCCCAAAGGGAAAAAAAAAAAAATCTATTTTTAAAACCCTGAATTTCTTTATTTCAGTACCAGCTTTCTTTTTTCCCTTGCATTAATTCAAGTCAGAAGTTATGCCAACTATAGATCAACACAAAGAAACAAACATTCAGAAAATTCTGGGTAATTACCAGGGTCTTAAGTTTCCTTGTCCAGTCAGAAGCGTAGCCCTCATGATAATATCACACTGTAGAAAAGCACAATATTAGAGACTCTTTGTGATGAGAAATCGGCAGAATTACTAAAATCTCTCCATCTAAAAGAAGAACTTTTAAATATTTAAATAATTCTTCAGATAAAACTTATATTTCTTTATTTCTAAATATTTAATTATTATGCACTACATTATCTGGAAATTAATTTAATCAAAATCTGTCAGCCTTTGTCACAAAAGCTGTGTATTCCTTTCTCTGAGGTGGAGTTTCTGAAAGTAAAATGTCATGCTACCCTTTTTTTCCCATCTAATTTCTTCAGTTGCTCTTTGAATCCTTACTTACATCCTTTCTTACTTAGTGGCAGGTTCCGTGATCTAGCCTTATTCTCCAGACAGACAAAAAATCACTGATGGCTTTAAAGATGATGCGTGTACAAAAAAAACTACAAAACAACTCAAACCAAAATAAGAGAACACCCAACAAAACAAAAAGCTGCAAATGACTAAAAATAAACATCTTCATTCATATTAATTAGTAAGAGAAATATTAGGGCAGGTCATCAAGAGTGTGAAGCAGACTATTCTGATTTCTGCTGATAATTTACTTCATTGTTTTAGTGCCTTCTATGTTATTTCTACTTTTAAAATCTTTATAACATTAACTTTTCCTATCTTAGTCTTATCTTCCTCTGAAGTATATAAACTCAATATACAAGCACAATAGAGCTCTTTTGTCACCTTTTTCTCTATTTTTCTAGCTCTAATACATTATTTCCTTATTAGGAATAATTGTTTTCTTTATTTGAGTAGTTTACACAGTACCATTCCTATCTTCAACTTCCTTTTAATGAGCTGAATATTGTTGATGGCACTTTTTAAAGCAGAAACTCACCAGATCCTATCTTGACAGAAACTTCCAGTGAAAAAAGGAATGTCTTGCAGATATTTGGAAACTTAAGCTAACCACAGATTTTTTTCTTCCCCACTCTGCCCCTTTGAAGTCTAGGAAACTTCAGCTAATTATTTCATAACACAGCTTATACCACATTCATGTAATTAGAAGTGGATGTGTCTCAGTTCACTTTCAAAAAGGGCAAGCATTGGTGTTGCTCAAGCCTCAGTTCAGATTATGAGAGGTTCTTGGTGCATTTCAAAAGTTGTTACCTATATGTAAATGACAGCTACTGTGTTTTCAGCCCAGGCTGGAAAAGTAGGAAGAATCTCTGGTCTCCTAAAGTTGAAAAGACAACTGCTGGGAGGGCATTAGGTAAGTGAGTACAAGTGGCTGCACTCAGTAGTTACCTGAAGAACTGTTATGGACGCTGACTTCACTTACAGAGAAAAAGCATTTTTCTCATTTTTCACATTTTTTTCAGCTGCTTCAGAGGCAGTCTCATGTGCCCCTGAAGCATCCATTTTGGTAGTCCTCGTACTAAAAGCTTTAAGTTGTTTTAAGTTAAGAGCAGCACTGGAGGAGCAGGATCAAGTGTTTTGACTTAGTGCTATTAGCTTTACTGCTCAGGTTTTCCTGAAAGTTTTAGGTAAAGACAGATCTTGTGTTCTTTGAAGCCTGTTGAAATCAGAGGGAGTCTTCGTGTGGACTTCACTCAGCATAAGATCGGCCAGGGAAGTTATTGTGAGTTTTATATCTTTTTTTTTCCTCAGGCAGTCAGGCCAGGCCTCACAGACACTTCTGCTGTGAAAGATCAAGTTTTTTGGTATCTTCTCAACAGCAAGGTGCTCACAAAAGAGGAATGTGACAATTCAATAAGCTCAGCTACAAACACTGCTAATGTAATAGTAAAGACATAAATTGATTTTCATAAGAAACAACAACAAATCAAAAGTAGGGATGTTTAAATGCTACACATAATTTAATATAGAATTAAGCAGCCTCTGATATATTTTCATGGCAAGAAAAAATATAAATAAATTCTCAAATATCTGGTTAAGAATTTATAGTTAACTTAGAAACTGAATTTCTTTATCCATAGAAGTCTAACAAATTATAGTTCTTTCAAGTGCTTTGCAGAATATTAAAAATAAATGTTAATTTGCTAAATATGTTTGCTTATATGTAATTAACAATTATCATGTATTTAATTCTGTAGATTCACAGAGCTCAAAGTAAAACATTATGATCAGCTTTGCATCAGAACATCAGCATCACATGGCCTGAAAAATGGCCAAGTCTTGATGTAAAGGGTCTGGCAGACTGAGTTCATCATATCCCCAACTGAAGCATTTCAATATTTAGCTCTGTATTGCTTTACAAATATTAGCTTTTTCCCAGTGTGAATTTCTTTGCCTTCAGCCTCCAGATAATAGATATCACTGTGCTATTTTCTGTTCAATTAAAGAACCATTAAACAACCATGTACTGTTATGTCAACCCAGAGGGAGCCTGGCTACCAAAACATACGTTGAAATTTTGATGTGACCGTGTTAATTTTTCCTATGGCATCTCTCCATGTGGTGAAATCAAGCTTCACGTAATGAATGTTTCTAAAGTACCAAGGACCAAAAGAATTCTCCTGGGAAGGCAGAGGCCCAGCTGAGCTCTGCTGACAGCAAACTGAAACAACAGGTTACTGTTTCGATATTTTGGGGGCGCTTCAGGTTGGACAAATTTAAAGCAGTGTAAAAGGCTACTGCTGTTGTTCCTGTCCAATTAATTGAATAAATGAAGGAAAAAATGGTAAGAGGGTGAAATACATTTCTTTGCACTACAAAGGCAAGACAGGTTTCATTTGTAAGCTCTTTCATACACTGAAATCATAGTTTTGATTTTGCTTACAAAGGAAAGTATAGACTGTCACTCTATCACAATCCACATCTTTAAAGCCTAGTAAAATCACAGAGGATGAAATATTATTCAGAAAGCTCAGGCAACCAGAAAAGACAGGGAAAAAAACACTGAATAAAATATATACAGACAATTCTGCACTGTGTGTTTTGTACTCTCTTTAGCCCAGTATCTGTGGGATTAATTATTTCATGGGCATAGTATATATCCATGGGAAAATCAGATACAGGTATTTCTGTGCTTCTTTTGGCTTGAAATGCCAAAACAAGCATATATGAAATACTTTCTCCTCCTGTAAGAAATACAGAGACACAGTTTTGTGAGTAATTTGAAATTTTTAAAATCAACATGTTAGATTGATATATAGTGCTTTCTCTTTTTGGACCTTTATGTCTGGTATTCAGCAATTTAAGCTTTTCCTTTTGCCAAAACAACATTTTTCATACTCCTATTTCCTAACATTTTCATCATTAAATTCAACTGTAGAAGATGGGTTTATAAAGTCTTAAAAGTCTTTAAAAAAAATATTTTTTCATAAAAAGGAATAGCAAAATATTGTGCTTGTCTTCCAACAGCAAAGCACAGTTCCAGGATGAGCACTGACACTGTCTCTTATCTGTGTTTAAAAGTGTATGAATGCTTAAACAGCCTTGAAACTCACATGTAGCTATTACTTATGGCCATATTTTCACAGTGTATTTTTCCCCAGTAATAGACATTCCTTTAACTCTCTTTGCCATTCATGTAAATCAATGCTTTTCCAGTTGATCTAGAGCTAGTCATAGGAGGACTTACTTCAGGGTATTACAATAAACATGCGGATGGCTTCTGCATTATTTTAAACAAGAAAGTAAAATGTTGCACTGGGTTTTTTTTTTTTTTTTTTTTTTTTTTTTAACTACTCACACAACAATGTCATGTCAAGCCTTGATAATGATAAATAAGTGTGGTTCCTGTTCCACTTGCTTTCCAAAGATAGCGCTTGAGTTGTCTTCTATTTTCTATTTATTCATTGAAAGTGAAAAGAAATGGCATGCTCTAGGGAGAAGAGAATAGAAACAGAAAAAACATGATAGATGTTTTCTATTGTTTTGAATTCCTGACACTGCTTGATGCTTTTCTTATCTCATTATTAGTTGTCAAGAAACAAAAAAAAGCAAAAAGCAAAAACCCACAAGATAAAAACAAAAGAAAAAACCCCAAACAAGAAAACAACCCCTCCCAAAAAACCCAAATCATTCAAAATAGCATTTTCTTTCAGGAAACAAAATCTCAACTAAAACATTGATTATGTTCTGCTTTCACACTGTAGTAACCTCATAGGTCTTGCCTGTACATAGTCCCCATAGGAGGAAGCAGGATTAAAAAGGAGTGCCTTCTGTCTTTACTAATGGGCTTAGTGCAGCCTAAGCAAAAATTCAGGCCTTGATCTCCGAAATACAAGTATACAGCTCTATTTCAGTGATTCTGAAATGAAGCATGAAATTTCTTGGATTATTTCATTGAATGTCCCTTCCATTAAATGCACAAACAATTAGAAATGGTCACACCACAAAGTCCTTTCTCTCTTCCTCTGTCTCCTCCCCACCCTTCCTCTCTCGCCACTATTGTTCTTCACATACACAGTTGTATATCTTTCACTATTTGTTGCTTCCATTTTTTATACAATTTTATGTAGTTAATCTCAGATCTAGTGAAACTACCAACTTCCCACCATTTCCCTGGGAAGGTTGTTTAAATGGCCAGTTCTCATTGCAAACTTTTTTCTCTTTTCTCTAATTGGAATCTCTCCAGAAGTAACTTGTACCCATTACCCCTCCTCTTCTCTATGTGACTCCTCATAAATCTTGAGTCTCCATCTTCTCTTGGGGGAGGCCTTATCCTCATGTTACAGTATTTAAGGATAGCCATCCTTCAAACACTGTAACATGGGGATAAGGCCTCCCCCAAGCCTTTCTTTCTCAAGGAACAAACCCAGTTCCCTCAGCCATTCCTCACATGCCAGGCTGCCCAGCCCTGTGATTGCCTTTGTGGCCTTCCTCTGGACCTCTGCAGCCTGTCCACATCTTGTTGTGCACCAGGAGCCAAAACTGGACACAGCATTGCAGGTGTGGCCTGACAAGCACTGTGTGGGGTGGGATAAGGACATCATCTCTGCTGGTGAAGCCCTTGTTGGGGCCACCCAGGATCTGCTCCTTTTCTGTGCTGCAGGAGCTCACTGGGCACTCAGATGGAGCTGAGTCCGCCAGGCCCCTTCCCACAGAGCTGTTCCCAAGTGGGGTAGATCCCTGCCTGTGCTGCACTCCTGGAGTCTGCATTTCCAGGTGCAAAACTTGTCCTCACTGAACTTCACAATGTTCTTATTAGCCCACTATTCCAGCTTATCCAGGTCTTTCTGCAGGGTGTCTCTCCATTCCCAAGTGTCCACTTCCTCACACAGTTTGCTAATGTCACTGAACTTTATATGGGTACACTTGATCCCATCTTCAGATAAGTTTGCCAAGCACAATTTGCCCTTGGGGAATACATGCTGGCTCCTCCCAGTCATGTGCTTCACCTGACATGCGATAGCCCCCAGGAGGACTCATTCCTTAACCTTCCCAGGGGCTGCTAAAATGGATGTCTCTGTATTTTCCAGAATCCTCCTTTAAGGTCTTCTTGCAGGTGGGGGTGACATGAGCTTTCTTCCAGTCTCCTGCGACATTCCTTGATCTACACAACTTCCCAAAGATTATGGAGAGAGGCCTCACAATGTCTTGACCCCTTGGGGGATATCATCAGAGCCCCTCGAGTCATATGGGTCAAGCTCCAGCAATAGCTCACACATCAACTCTGCCTTTACTGACAGCAGATCTGTGTTTGCATCAGCCTGGGTTTTTATTCCCAACACCTGGGACCCAGCAATGCTGGTAAAGACAGATGAAGAACGTGTTGAGAATATCTACTTTTTGAATGATGAACTCAACTCCCCTGTTAACAGCAGGCCAATATTTTGGAAGGTTTTTGTCCTTCTGTACAACAAGAGGTGCAATTCTTACCTTGGTAGGAATGGCAGATATAACTTTCACTTCTTTAGGCTCATATCTATTTAGTTTAATAAAATCAATAAAATTACAGTGTGAGAATTATGCTGATGACAACATGACCAAATGTCAGACAAGCAGTCTCAGACCAGAGCTCAACCTGCATCTGCCCTACCTGAGGTGCTAGTTCTCTTCCCACCAACTTAAGAAGCAGGAACATGAGAGGCAGGGAACAAAAAGTCATGTTTTTCATGCTCTGATGCATAGTCAGTGTCACTAATCTCACTGCTGCCATATGAAATGCTGCTAGCAGTGACAAAGATATTGATGCTGTGCGACAGTTATGCCCTCCACCCTGTCCCTTGGCTTCTTCCATTCACCCTTCCTCCCATCGAGACTCACTTGGAATGATATTCTGTATATGATTTCAAGACTGCAAAGATTTCCTGATGGACCCTTCCTCACCTGAAATGCCATCAGAAATCTCAGGGCAGATATCTGGAATCATCCTTGGACCCACAGGCCCCCCACAGCTGCATGCTGAGAGCTTTCATTGTCACTGTTTAATAAGGGTCTCACAAAATGTTTACCCCAAACAAGCTTGCTGTGTGTGTACTACTCAGCAACTAATCATATGGCAAGAACAGTTTTTAAAAATTTTAATATAGCAGGGTAACTGTCACTGATAAACAGATAGCGTCAATACAGTCCCGTCTAATAAAACTGCTATCCTTGTGCACTCTCTGCCCAAGAAATGAGACAAAAGGAATATCTGTCTCCAGATATAAGGAACACCGAGTCCTAAATTTTTTTCCTGAGTCACATCCAAGTTAGATACTTAATGCAGACAAAAGTAAAAATATAAATATTTCTAAAGGTACAGGCTAGATTTTGAAAAAGTATTCTGCTTTATTTAGTGTCTGTATTACAATCTTCTGATGTAATTAAGAATGTTCCTGTGAGGAGACTCCTGTTTGAATTACTTCTAGAATTTAATCAAACTTCTGTAGTCCTTCCTGACATTTCCATGACAAGCTGTTTCCCTCCCTTTAAATTAACTGTAAGTCGTTCTTAAAGTCCTATCAAATGAAACAGTTCATTGTTATCAAGTGAGACTTTTATGCTGAGCAACACTGAGAAGTAAAATTGGTCTCAGAAGTCCTGTATGTTTACAGCTATAAATATCCTAGGCAACTTGAAAGGGTGAAACCAAACTGGATGGAAAGGATACCTTAGGCATAGAGAAAATCTTTAACATAGGTAACAGATGATGTATTTTTTTTTCTCAGTAAGGACTGTTCATGTTTGGCACTGTAGTTGATTTTCACCAGACCTTGTCTAGAGGTGCTATTATATTGCTCATTTTGTTTGTACTGACTGATTTTTTATCCATACTGCATAAACTAAGATTCAAAATTATAAGCATGCTGGAAATTAAAACAGTGATTCACACATCATTACATAATTTACTTAAACTGATGGCATAAAGTCCTCAGAATCTGCAGACATCTTTAAGAGTTTTATTAAATGCCTTTCATGATTCTTCAGGAATTATTTGTCAATCCATATCATATTAAGCAGTGATCTTATAGAGCTCTAGAAGCCTTATCATTCTTGCTCTTGTTATAGTAAAATTTACTTATTTTACATAAAGATATTGATTTCATCTGAGAGAAATGGGCCAGGCCACTGACCACATTATAGTGACTCTTGGGAGACAGAGCATTTATTAGAGAGCTGGAGGCTCAGATAGGTTTTAGAAGAGTTTTAATCATCAAAGTCTTTATCCGCTATAAATTTTGGAAACAACTAAGATGAAAAGTCATAGTGTCCTAAAAGGGGAAAAACAAAAGGTAAAAAGACTATTTTGAGCAATACTAGTTCAGGCTGATAGACAGACAGCAAGACACTAGAAACGCTTCATTATAGCTTCAGCACTTCAGGACCCTAGGTAGACAGAGAGCTCTCAGGAACTGCAGAGACATTCTGGGTGGCCATTACAAAGCTTTGCTAAACTGCACCTTCAGGATTTCTCTGGTCTGTTGCACCAGAAGCAGCCCCAGTATTCCTGATCCCTGTAGTCCATCCTAGAAGGAGACATCGCAGCACTTCAATCTCCTGTTCATCTAGGTTTTTCTCCCAGGAAAGATCTGTGCTCATGGACAGAGGGCTGGAATGATCTGCTATGTGACCTACCCACACAGGGTGGATAAGTGTGCAGAGTGCACTTTGGGGCATGTGTTTCTCAAAGTGAACATTTAGTTTGAGTGTGACCCTCTCACAAAGCCGACAAGTCTTCATTTCTTAGAGAAAATATATCTCTTGATACAATCATTACTCGTGAAGAGATTTAAAATTACTTTTCAACCTTCCAACCTTGGAAAATAATTTCCAACCTTCGCTCCTTGGTGTCTGTAAACTGCTTCCTATGGAGAAGCCTATGGAGAGTACAGGGCAATGATTACAAAGTGGATTGTAATTAAATTAAAACAGAGTGTGGTGGATTTTTTTTCCAGAACTTACAACATGCAGAAAAGAAATTTAATGTGAGAGAAGTATATATACAGAGTGGTTTATCTCTGTGCCTCTAAGTTGGCAATGGCTAGTTCCAGGCTCCAGGTTGCTCTTGCTCAGCAATTTGACATCACTACTAACACAATAGTACCTTCTTCATGCAAGGGCTATTCGTTTATCCTCTTCCCTGTCTTGACAAAGCAGCCCTGTTAGAAGAGTCAGGTTACAAGACAAAATGTCTGTGATGAAGCTGCTTTATTAGTATAATTTTACCTTTCCTAAGTATTCAGGAAAGCTGCTATCACATGCACATATGAAGGGACTTCTTAGATTTATATTTCTTATGTCTACTTGAAGAAAGGGGAAAAACTTTTGCAACTCATCTGGGTACTGCTGTTTGAACTGAATCTGATGCAGCCCTAGACTTGTGCAGTAAAACAAGATAAATCCCATAATAATTAATAGCTCCCTTATAGTATGGCCCTAGTTAACACTAATTCATTACACTTGTATTGATAGGAAATACTGCTCACAGTGCTGGGTATTTGAATAGCACATGTACCTTGCAACCACTTCAAATGTGGTTCATTTCAAACCACTTCATTCAAACCACTTCATTCAAACCACTTCAAAAGTTTGTTAAAGTAAGAAATTAGATTGGTTTGATATAGTTTGTTCTAGAAAAAGTCACCTCATGGAAGATGTTAATTGTTAATTTTCCTAATAAATTTTAGTTACCTGCAAATAAACAGTATGTTTGCTTTAGTATTTTTCAGGAGCTGAAGCTAAGCTTACCATTTAATAGCTCTCAGGTTCTGTTGTTTTCCCTCCAGAGAAAGGACTGCTATTGCCTTTTCTAGTAATACAGTATGCTCCCTGTACTCTGTAAGTTCTCAAAGATAGGCACAAAAAGGCTGAGACTACATTGATTAGTTCTTTAAGCATCTCAGTATTTCATCAAGCCTGGCCAATGAGTGAACGGTTCATTACCAGAGGCTTTTACTTCTTTCACTGGTTATCAACATCTGCTGTGCTGCAGCTAACATTTTAACAGAAGTCAGATGCAAGAGGTTTTTGAATATTTTACCCTTCTCTGTGTTATCCGTCAAAACTCACTGAATCTGATGAACAGCATAATAAGTCTTTGCTTGCTCTGCCTTTTATTGGCAGCATCCCTTAGAAATCCTATACATGATATTCCTTGCAAGTTTTATCTTATTCTTCATAGTCTTCATAGTTTTGCTTCTACAATTTCATCTTTATATTTTTTAAACATCCAGGAATCTGCTTTATGTCCCATTGTAGAATTCCCTTGGGTTTGAGGTCAATGGAAAGTGCAGGATTTAACCATGTCAACCCGTTTTCCTCTACTTCAGCTGGGAAGTCAGCATGCATGACTCCTTGCTGATCACTGGAGGAGCTGCCAGTTCTCTTTTCCCCTCACACCATTTCCCAGAAAATCTAGGTGGTTTGGGGAGATGCAATAAAGTAAATTAATACTTCAGAGCTGCCAAAGTAAGGAAAGACCATCTCTTTCCTGTGGCTATACACTCCTGTCATGGATCTCATGCCAGCCCTGGCAGCTGTTCAACCCTGAAATACTGAGTAAGCCAGCAGGCAATTGGGTTACTTTTCTGAGGTTTTGCTGAGTTGAACTGACTTATGAAGGAATTTTACATTTGCCTGAATGAGTAGATTGACTGGCCATGGCTGGAATGAAGGGAGTATGGGAAATACTGGAGATGACACCATATGTTGAGAGGGAAGAAGGCAGCCATTATACCAAACAATGAGTTATTTAAGTCATCTTTGCAATGTTCCCAGTCTTCTTCCTAAGAGTGGCAAAGTGCAGGTTAGGCAGAAGTGAACTGATTTGACTTTTTAAATGAGCCATGTTTTATAAGTAAACATATCAGTGTGGGTAATCTGCAGCTCTTTCCTATTTTTACCTTATTTGACTAACTGAAAGCAGTATTACCATTTTAAATTTATTTATATGCAATTACTCTTCTGTGAATCTCAGGTCTAATGTCTAAAATTGTTGCCTGCTATTCTACAGTGGTGTTCATCAGTAAGGCCAGTGTTGCATCCTCTGCTTTCCTCAATGATAGCAAGTATTACTGATAACTGCTGAGAGGAAGAAATGATGAAGAAATAAGATAATTTTTCTAATTGTTCCACCTGAAGAAAATTAATTACTTATATTCATTCCAGCGCAATGGAAGTTACACCATACAACACTATGTCTTCCTTTGTATCAGAAAAAAATTGCACAATGGAAAAACTTAAGTATTAGTAATGATTCTTTCAAATGAGTTTGTGCTAAAAGACAATTCTGATTGGGCTATATTAAAAAAAAAGTCAACAAAATTAATCTTTTAATATCTATCATGTTTTCAACCAAATTTACAAATATTGAATCTATTGAACACTGTAAACTGGTTCAGTGCACCACAACCAAAGACCAATATGTTCACTTTAAGGTAATTACATCACCAAAAGATAAACAGACCCAGGAAAGAAAGGATGATTCTTTCTTACCCAGAACAGGATGAATAATATCAAGATAAAATATTATTTCATAACTGGGACAACCCTTATTATCTCAGAAGAGTTTTTGATAAAAGCAGCACTCAGACTGTCCTCTGGTATATGTCAGGTTAGATGTATTGTGTCCACTGGACATGTGACTCACTTCTGGTATCATTGTCCTAAATTATTTTAATATCTCTGTTTATCTCATCCTTGTAAGTACACTTTTGAATACAAACATACCTATATCTTATGTACAATTGAAATAAAGGGGATTCTGTTTGTACATGAAAAGAAGACAGATAAAAACATCCTTTTTATTACTCACGTGTGGAATTTAGGCCTCCTCTGTGATCATGAATGGAAAAAAAAGTAACACCTGTAAAGCCCCAAAGAGCTATCTCAGACTAACTTGGTGTATAACATTAACAACAGCACTTCCTTACAAGCATTCTGTAAAGAATTACATTGCTGTGCTGGCTAATGTATTAATATATGAATAGAGCAAAAAGATTAAAAAATCCTTTTAAGCAGTGTTAGACTTAATAAAAAACTAGTTTACTGGTGTAGAACAGTATCATTAGCCCATAGTTTGTTAATTAATAAAAAATAGGGCTCTGACATTTCTTAAGTGTTCAACTATTCATCATTGTTCTGTAAATAAAACTCAAAGAAGAAAAACAGTGGGGGGAAAAAAACCCAAACTCTGTCCAAGAGATGTGCAAGTGAGTAAAAAAACCATTTTCCTGCAGCCATCAGAGATCCATGTCTGGGACCTTGTTCTGTGATGAAACTTAAAACTATATTAATTGATTCTGAATGGTCCTTGGCCTGACTTGTTACAGCCAAACTGCTCTATAGTCTAAACAATAGAGCAGTTACTCTGTAATACTAAATCTGTAATATACAAGCAGAAGAAGACTTGAAATTAGGAATAAATCCCTCCAATATGACCTGCCCACACACTCAGAGGAACTGATCAGTAATTATGTTTGTGTATTCTGCATGTTATGATATACTATCAGTACAATCTATTTAACATTGTCTCAAATTTCATAGGATTATTCTTTAAAATGAAAAAAAAAATAAAGCTTAGACAAGCCAACAACCTATTAATGAAAATATCAAAAGACTTTGTAACAAATTAAACATGGTAAAATCAGTCCTGGAATTGTGTTTATAGTCTATTTACAGGGTCTTGCAATATACAAATTTCACAAAGAACTTTCTTGTGCCTCCTTTGTTCTTCTGTTCTGTCAAAACAGCCAAGTGTTTGATGTGAAGCTAGTCATTCAAACAAAGTTTGCACAAGTGGGTGAAAGAGATTCTCATCTGTTCAATCTGAGGTAGAATATAAAAGAAAATAATTTGATGCAAACTTTTACTAGTGATTCTAATCATATCTTGCATAGAAATTTAGACAATTATTAGGTTTTATTTTTGTTTTGATGACAAGAAAGTCTAGAGATAATGAAGCCAAAGCTTTTTTACTTAGGGAGTTTAGTAATAGGGAAAACAGCCAGAAGGATGAAGCACCACAGCCCAAATAATTTCAGCTTGTTAACAGAAACATCAAAGAATGATTAAGTAAGAGTAAGATGAGCAAAACCTGCTATCTAGGAAAAAAATTACAATAAGTTACTTTTACATATACATCCCTAGCACATCAACAAAATAATAGTAAAAATAAGGAACATACTTTTTCCTTCGGTATTTTTTAGACTTTCTCTTATGACTATGGTGTTTTTATACACATTGTTCACTTTGTCTGCCTTAAAAGAGAATACCGTGAAGAAGTCATCATTCACTGATGAACCAAAAACTGTGATGCATTATTTAAGGAAATATGTTTTTTGTCTATCTTTGTGTGTTAACTCTTTTCCATACATATTGTTCTGAAACATATTATTCTTGTTAATATATTTTCAAACACAAGGGAATTCGTAAAACTTAACAGCCTCATTTTGCGGGAAATTCTTCTTTTATTTATCTCAAAGACCCAGTAAAAACACTTTGGACCCTTAAAATCTTTAAAATCATATGTTGTTGTCAGCAGCAATCAGCCATCAAGAAAATGTATCTTCCAGCCATGGCCAAATATTCCAAGGTTCAGGGAAAGGTTGGTATGATAGGGCTGAGAGAGCTGAATAGAAGAGGTTGCTGATATTTTGTTTTGAACTTAAAATACTGCCACAGATGTCTTTACAGTTATCTCTTTATTTATACTATAGTACTATAGTATAAATAAATAAAGTAAAATCAGCTCTTCCCAAAAGGACCATTGCAGTTAGACTGTCAGGGCAGCAGCACATACCCTGGACTTGCACTAACTCTTGTTTATGGAGGCGCTACAGCCCTTCAGCCCCAGAAGCTCACACCCACATTTAGTGCATCAGAAAACTTCACATCCTAATTAAATATGAGTGTAAATTATTCTTCAAATGCATAAAAAGGAGGAGGAATGTCAGAAAAGTAGGGCTAACTGATTGTTACCTTTCAGTCTGAAAACACTTAGGTTTTGTACCTCAGGCAGGATACTGCTAAAGTTTGTTGGGCAAACAAACTGCTTCTGCAGAAACACTGCAGAAAGCCTAGTGTTGTTTCACAGAATATCACAACAGTTAGCATAACCAGGTAGTCATGAAATAGCAGAAGCTATTTTGAGGACATTTAAACAGTCTCAATCACTTCTTAGATTCAATTCAGCATGTTGTTAAAGGTGCTGCATATTTTACGGGGTGGGACAATTCCAGTTATTTCAGGTTAGAGTCACTTAGCAATTTTTTTGCTATATATTTGCAAAAAATATTTGTCACTTATTGATCTCAGTTTCATAGGTGACTTGAATTTTGGTATGAGGTTGCCTGCATGGAATCTGACTTCATCTATTATTCATAAATAATGTATTGTTCTTTATAATTTATATTATTATAAATTAAAATCTAATGTAATGTGGCACCTAGTACAAAGAGATCAATCTAAGAATTCTGAAGGCAGAAACTGAAACAAAGAGGAGTTGGTTAGCTCACATCTGAAGATCCGCTGAAGTGCATCATGACAGCACAATTCTTGTGCCACACTGGAAGTGAGTTGCTTGTCCTTGATCTCGAAGACTGATGCTTTTATTTCTTGAAATGTCTGATGTCTGGCCTCATTTGTCATCTGGTATCCAGAGGTAGGATTTAGGATAGGAAGACTCTGCAAGAGGATCCAGACAGGCTAGATCATAGGCCAAAGCCAGTGGTGTGAGCTTCAACAAGGCCAAAAGTTGGACCCTGTCCTTGGGTCACAACAACCCCAGGCAGCTTCACAGGCTGGGACAGATTGCCAGAAAAGCTGCCTGGAGTGCTGGTAGTGCTGGTGGACAGCAGCTGATCATCAGCCAGGATGTGCCCAGGTGGCCAAGAAGGCCAATGGCATCCTGGCCTGGATCAGCAATGGTGTAGCCAGCAGGAGCAGGGCAGTGCCCATTCCCCTGGACTGGGCACTGGTGATGCCTCATCTCAAATCCTGTGTCCAGTTCTGGGTCCCTTACCACTACAAGAAAGAAACTGAGATGCTGGAATCAGTCCTGAGAAGAGCAATGGAGTGGAGGAAGAGTCTGTAGCACAAGTCCTGTGAGGAGCAGCTGAGGGAGCTGGGGGTGTTTATCCTGGAGAAAAGGAGGCTCAGGGATGACCTTATTACTCTCTACAACTGCCTCAAAGGAGGCTATAGCCAGGTGAGGGTTAGTCTCTTCTCCCAGGCAGTCAGAGACAGGACAAGAGGAAATGTCCTCAAGTTGTGCCTGGTGAGGTTCAGGTTGGACATGACAAAAAAATTCTTCATAGAAAGGTTTGTCAAGGCCTGGATCACCCCAGGCAGGTTTGAATTTATTAAACCCTGCAGGTATTTGAGGAAAGGCTGGACATGGCGCTTAGCACTATGGTCTAGTTGACAAGATGATGATTGGTCAAAGCAATGGACTCAAAGACATTTGAGGTATTTTCCAACCTAAATGGAAAATATGTGGTCTCTCAGCACAGACTACACAGCAAGGCCATCTCTTCAGAACAACAGGTTACATCTTCCTGTTGGGAAAAAATAATTACTGCAGCAAAACCACAAGTTTAAGTATCAGGTTCTGCAGGATGGTAGGATGGTTTACCAGCAGTTTAGCTATATCTCAGGATGTATTCACTTGCATATCAAGATACATTCTGTTGTATCTCAAAAGTATGTACTGGAAACAAGCAAAAATTTTGCACTAACACGGTTCAAAAATGCAATCCAAAGCCTTCACATGCCCTCAACCTGAGAATAACACAGAGACATGAGAAAAACTAGTAAGCTGTTGTGTTTTGTTCCCTGCCCTCTGAAGATCCTGGGCCTGACATCTGGGTACAAGCCAGCAAGTGGTTGGGTGCTGGTGGGATGGGTGGACACTCCAGCCTGGGCACCTAACAGAAGGGTTTACATAAAAACCCTTTTCCCTTCTGTGCAATTATACCTAAGTTAAAGAGCTCAGTTGGGGCACGTAAGATTTGGCAGAACAAAAGAGCAGCCTTCAAGCCCACATTAGAGATCAGAACCAGGGTGTTTAAATGGACTTTTCACACAAATTTATGGTAGTCTCAAATCACAGAAGAGACCAATTCACTGCTACTAGAGGCATGCCCTTTCCATTAATGAGAACAGAAAAGCCTAAAAGGAATAGGCAAGGATGTTTTAGTGTGCTCCAGTTGACCACTGCTATGCTATTACATTGATAATTACTTCAGTAAATGTATAAACAGCATTTACCTTGCAAATCCTTTTCCTGTTGTAATTATATTCCTGGCTACGATTTCAGCAGAGTAAGAAAACATGTACTGCAGATGCAATTAATCTTTAAACCTGAAAATCTGTAAGAGAAAAAAATATCATCCACAAAGAATCTTGAAAGTACTGTCCTCAAGTCAATGAAGACACCAAGATCTTCAACAGGACATTCAACAAGATCTCACATTAGCAAAGCTAAAAATTATTGTCCATGCTAAGGTTGAAGAAGACAAAAGACAAAAAGACAGAATTGTTGCCATCTTCTTCAAAGTAGTGCTACTGAAAATTAAAATGATCCAAGGAAAGCTAACCATTTTATTAATGTAAATTCATCAAATATGGAAAAGAAAGATGACAGAAAGTTGCCAGAACCTATGGCATAAGTGGAAATATTCAGTTTCATTACTGTTGATGAAATATTGATCCAAGTACTAAATTTAATTGAAAATAATAATTATAATAATTGTGAAATATGAAGCAGTATACCAGGTCAATGGAAGTTCTAAGTAGTAGTCCTTCAAATCTGAGGAACTGAGCACACAATAGAAAGCAACCTTTCTGTGACAGCACACAATCAAAGGATATGGTGTCTTAAAAACACATATGTCGCCTTGGTTCTACTCTGGTCCATGACACTGCCTGTTTGCTTAGATCAGCATCTCTTATAAACATTGTAGCCATCTGCTGTACGTCTGGAAGGTAAAAATATCAGGTTTAAATACATATCTCAGTTCAGGTACAATAGATTGAGTCTCATCCTGCTGTCAGCCACAAAACAACAAAGCAAAGAAAACATTTCTACACCAACAATTATAGATTAAAGAAAAACAAATGGTGGGCACTGTATATCTAAGTCAGGATTAGAATGATAGAATCATTGCAGTCCTTTGGTTGGTATAAATACATCCCATAAAGACTAGGAAAGGGAAGCCTGGGTAAATGATGTGTTCAGCCTGCATGTACTGTGTGTCACTTCTGAGAGAAATGCAGCTGAGGGTCAAAGCATATTAAATAATTTGCCTCTGGAGTGTCTTTCAACAGTAATGCTGATAATGCCATTTGTGATGATGTTTCTTGTGGGGAAGTTACAAATTAACATTAAAAGACTGAAATTTTCTCTTCAGTTTTATTGAGTACTCAGAAGATTGAGTGGTTGTTGGGGCTCAGGAGTCCACAAAATCGTGTTTGGAATATTATGACAATGGACTTTAAACAGAAAATATAAAATACTGAAATTAGGAATTTTTTTTGGACAATCTAATTGAAAGCACCAAAAGGAAATTTTTGGTGATAATATCAATATATCAGCAGTTGGTGACAATCAGAGTCAGCAATTCTAAAAAATTACTATAAGTATTTTTTTTGCATATCTACAAAGTAGGTGCGAAAGTCAATATACAAGCATAATTAAAAAGGAATGCATATGTAATTTTAAAACACCATGTTTAATCTATTGCTTTGCTTTGCTTTGCTTTCCTTGCTTTATTTTTTCTGGTTTGAATGCCAAAAGGATATACCACTATGGTATATAGTGTTCTTTTTGACTGTCTTTCTATGAAGGGTGCAAGAGAATGGAGAGGAGCTGTGAGAGGAATTTTGCCCAGTTAGCAAGTAATGGTATCTAAGTTTGGAAACATGATGGTTGTTTTAAGAGCTACCCAGAGAGAAAGAAAAACACAGAATAATGGTAAGCAAATAAGAAAATAAACAAATAAACAAAAATTTTATATTCTTTTATAGAAAAGAAATATTTTTGTGTTAGAAGATGTCATAGAGGAAGATATTTATTGCATAATATTAGTAGATCAAGACATCTGATGTCAATACATTAGCTAGCTCCTCAGCTGGTATATGGAAGTAGGGATAAAGTTTCACAACCATAAAATGTGGTCTCATGAAAAATCTATTTTACAAAGTGGTTCTTTCCTTTCTTTCTCAAAAAAGACATAATTTTAGTTATCTTCACATTTCAGTTCCTCCAAATGATTTTTTCGCTGTGCTTTTAAAATTTAAAACAAGATCTGTCAAAACCAGCATGAGTTTTCAACTGCAGAAAATCCATGCATTCTATTAATTTTTACATACTTATGTTGGAATTCTTTAAAAGTTCACCTGTGTATCTAAATGGGCATAAAATATGCATGTTATTGACACTTGACTACATTTGGATGAGTACCATTAAGACTGGAGAAAAGAACTTCAGCTCCAGGCCCACCATCGTTTATGGTGGGGTCTGGCTCTGGTCAGGTTGAGAGTATTGATTTCATCTTCATCTCTATATCATGAAGTAAAGAGAAGAACATTTGCAGGACTGTCTGTTTCTGTTCTCCTAGGAGTAAAACCCATTGTGGTAATGAGCTATGCAGGGACACCCAGGCAGGTGCAAAGGAGTGCTCTTTATTGATAAAAACCTGGCCTTTTTAAGCAGTTAGCCAGTTATCAGTTTACATAGTTTTAAGGCAGAACAAGCCCAAGTCAACCAGCCACCATACACCACGTGGACATGCAGCAGGTCAGGCAGCACGTCTCTCATGTCTCTCACGTCTCTCACGTCTCTCATGTCTCTCACATCTCTCATGTCTCTCATGCCTGTCACGTCTCTCATGTATCTCACATCTCTCTAGTCCAGCTAAGCCACTCTCCCATAGTTCCCTTCTACTTAGCCTAAGTAACAGGGCAGAGCCATGTTACATGGACTTCCTTTTATAAAGCCTTGCCTATCGGTAACACAAATTGACACAAATTTTTTAAAGGCAAAGAAACTATGTTGAATCCATTGTCCTGTTCTGGGTTTGTATGGACTGGCTCTGACTTTCCCAAGGCAGCAGTTTGCAACAGTCAAAATACGATTATCAGTCATCATAATTTTTTCTCCTCAGTTCAGCAGGCCTGCACTGACCTCACTGATGGGTCTTCCTATTGTTTCTCTAAAATTTATCAATTGCTTCATACTTTCTGTCATGCTGAAGGTGCAGATTTTGTTGGCTTTTTTTAATGGAGAGGCCAAAGCTAAATCAAGTCCTATTGTAGACAGAGCTGCATGATCATGGGGGTACAGCCCTCCCTCCTGATGCCATTCTCTCCTTTCCATCATACTCTTTTTTTTTCAAGTGGACCTACAGTGATATTCATTGACCCTGATAGGCAATGTGTCTTCTTCACTTGATTTAAATCTTTGGGGAGATAAATTTGTACTGCTAGCTTACACAGTGCCTGAAGCTGAGGAAGACACAGATGCCAGTCATCTGTTTGGCTACATTGCCTCAGAGGGAGAGAGCCTTTTCTGCTCTGGAAACTTATCAAGAAGGTTTAGTGTATATTAATTTTTTTTAATTGCACAATATCTCTGTGCTTTAATGTACAGAAAGAGTCATATTCTTTATTTGTCCTTCCGCTGCCTCCATCTGTCCTGGAAATTTTGCCAACACAGGACAATAATCATTTGGACTAAAGTGAGTATTGAAGTTAAAGTGCTTAAAACAGCTGGACAAATCTGCATGTTTGAGCATTCACAGCCAATAGCCCTGAGGGATCCTGGCAGGTGGAAAAGGGCCAGGAGAACCTCCTGGAGAATCTTGTACTACAGCTATGCTCCTGTCTATTTATTTTAATTAAGTAAAGACATTCTATATTTTTGTAGTCTGTGTATTGGCATTCTGGCTTTCTTCTGAAGCACTAATATGATTTAGACTCGATATGTGACTGAATAAATCAGCTGCAGACTATGGTGCAGAAATGACTGTACCTAGTGAATGCCTGTGTAAATCCTGGGATCATTTGAGACAACTTTTAAAAATATCATCTGTGCAGAATTTTTTTGGTGCATTTTTTTTCTATTAATCTTTAGTGAAATTTTACTGAACTTGATGAAATCAGGGCAAGGATGTTTTAATCCAGTCATCCAATGTGCTGTGTGTGCCCTTTCTCCCCCTCCCGACTGCAACACCTCTTTGCTGTGGCAGAGTAATCAGTACGAGCCCCATTACTCATACATTAATCAGTATGTGCCCCAACACTAATGAGTGTTGCCTATGATATCTTTTTTGTAGAATATGTCAAAAAACATGTTCCCTTCAGGATTTGTCTGTCAGATGCTGTACTCCAACTGTGTGAAATTGCCATTGAATATTGAAGTGGCTAATTGTGAAAAATAAGACTGGTCATTTCTCACCTACTGAGTAAACATCGTCTTCTCTAGTTCTACTATATCTTAGATGAAACATAAATCTATACTAGGAAATTAATTTTACTGTATCTTTCCTTTCTGCAAGCATTTGTAGGCCATGGTTTGAAGTCAACAATGCTGGTGAAACCTTAGCTTTTACAAAAAACAATTCAGCATTGAAATAAGAGAAACGCAAATATTTTGCTCAGACTAATTTGCATATACCCTTTAAAAAACTACTGAAGAATTTTCAGTGTTCTCCTAACATGTTATATAAGGTTGGAAATCTACTTTCTGTTAGTCTAATCAATGATCTGATTAAAAACCAAAAAGCATGCATTGGAATTACTTGTCACGAATCTGCCTTTATATTCAGGTGCAAGCAACCTGAAGCTGTCTGAAAGCTTGCATTATTGAGGCCTGGCAGCCTTTCATTTTTCTTCTTGAAGCACTACATATCACTTATCAGCACCAAAGTCCCATAAATTTAGCCTCAAAGCCTGGGATGTGAATCCCTTGGAGAAACATTAGCTGTTCTCCCGCTCTGTCTCCTTCCACTCACCAACAATGGGTCCACAAGTGATTTTTTTCAACAGGTTTCAGATTTGCTATAAGCACCAAATGAGATGCAAAAGCTTTGGTAACTGAAAGATCAAATCTGAGTTGTGTGACTTGTGTATTTCATAACTGAGGTTTGCACATGTTAAACTTTCTGAGCTCTTCACTAAGAAGCTATGAAACACTTTGTGGTTTTGTGGTGAGAGCTGATCAATCTTTGAGCATGGTCCCAGCAGAGGGGGCCATCCTCTGCACCTGCAGGCACTGACAGTACTGCGCACCTGTCCTGCCCCTCAGATGGGCACCACTGCACAGAGCATCATGCAGAGGAACAATGGTAGGATGCAGCAAGTTCATATTGCAACACCAAGCAAGAAGTTGATTACCAAGACAAGATATTCCCAGGCCCCAAAACTGCTTTACTAGGCTACAAGCTTTGTTTTCATAGCTGGTAGCTTATGGTCAGCTGCATAAATTGGGCTATGAGAGGTTTGCACAGAACAGTGCAAAACGGCTGCTATAAAAACATTGGAAATTTATGAATGCATAAATAAATATATTAATTTGCTCTATAAAATTTAAGAAATTGGTGTGTAAACCATTTGGAAAAGACTTCTTCTTGGAATATACTTAAGCCACATCTCTGTTACAGAATTTGTTTATAGCTACAGCCCAGTTGTCAGAGTCAGCGGGAAAATTCAAGTCAATAAAAATGAACAAGAGCTTAAACCTACAACTATTTACAAATGTCTAAATTTAGACATTAGAGCCCATTTTTACAATCCCAGATAAGGATAATCTCATTATTAAAACTATTGCTTAGCTTCCTGCCCCCGACTGCAAGAAAGCATGACATTGCTATTTGCAAGCAGTTGGTAGTAAAAATTAATTTGATATGGTAACTGTATCTGACTGCTAATTATAGGTAAAGAGCTAAAGGATCTTCAAGAAGTCATTTATCTAATTTCTGAAAAATACTATCCTAAGTTTCTTGAAAAGATCTCCAATATTTTGTATATAAAAGAATATTACACAATATTCAAGACAGCTGATCAATCTAGTTCAAATTCCACAGGCTCCCCATTTTATTATGGAGTTGTGAGTGCTTTAAGAGAGGACTGTTTCAGAAATGAATGCCCAACCATGTGAACCCTGACAAAAAGCCTGCAAGGCTCTCAGCTGACAAATTCCTCTGACATCAGACAGACTTTCTAGCCGGCAGCTACTGCTCTTTCACACCACTGTATTTCTCCCCTGTATTTCTCAAGGTTTAATATGTATTATTATGCTTTTAAAAATAATCACCATTCTCTCAATACACATTGTATACTTCACTTTATGTATTTAAAGAAACAGCAGTAGAGACAAAATGGGGCTTTTTCAAGTTTCATTAGAGTTTTTAAAGCCAAATTCTTTCCATCTTTTTCTAATAGATAATTAAAAGGTAATAAATTTTTATCTTTTCTTCTGTGTTTTTGACATACATGCATAAATTTGTGGACAAAGCTAGGTGTAAAAACACTGAATTGTGAAGACTGAACCCCCAGTTTAACAGATCAAAAAGTACTCTGTTTCGCTACAGCTGTGAACAGAACTGATTAAAGGCTATCAGAAACATGGAAAAACAGGAAAGGAAAGATATTTGTTCCTGCAATCTCAGGAGGTTGCCTTCATGCCTTTGGGATCAAAGGTAAATTTATATCATCAGTGGATTTTCTCCATAAACTCACATTGTGCTTCTTCACCTGTAGTGGGTTGACCCTGGCTGGGTGCGAGGCACCCACCAAAGCATCTCTATCACTCCCCTCCACGAATGGCCAGGAAAAGAAGACATAACAAAGGGTTCATGGGTTGAGATAAGACCAGGAGAGATCATTCAGCAAATATTGTCAGGGGCAAAACAAACTGAAATTAGATATATTAATTGAATTTATTACTAACAAAATCAGAGCATGATAATCAGCAGTAAAATGAGACTTTAAAACACCTTTCTCACACCTCTCACTCCTTCCTAGCTCTGCTGCTTTCTCCCCAGCACACAGGGAGAGACAGGGAATGGAGGTTATGGGCAGTTCAACACATTGTTTCTGCTGTTGCTCAGGGAGAGGAGTTCTTCCCCTGCTCCAGCCAGGGGTCTCCCATGGGAGACAGTTCTCCATGAACTTTTTCAGTGTGAGTCCATCCCATAAGCAACACATCTCCATGAGCTGCTGCAATGTCAGTCACTCTTCCATGGAGTGTAGTCCTTCAGGCACAGCCTGCTCCAGTGTGGGTCCCCCACAGGATCACAAGTCCTACCAGGACCCTGCTCCAGCACAGGCCTCCCATGGGTTCACAACCTTGTCTCAGGAATCCACCTGCTCCAGGGGCTGCAGGTGGATCTCTGCATCCCCTGGGACCTCCATGGGCTGCAGGGTCACAGCTGCAGGGCCATGGTCTCACCCTGGGCTGCAGGGGAACATCAGCTCTGGTGCCTGGAGCACCTTCTCTCTCTCCTTCACCAACCTGGGTGTCTGCAAGGCTGTTCCTCTCACGTATTGTCATTACTGTTCTCTGCCCACAATTACACATGCACAATAATCCCTTTTTCTTTTAAATTTGTTATCACAGAGCTCTTATCACCATTTCTGATGAGCTGAGAATGGATCTGTGGGACATGGAGGATGCTTCTGGCAGCTTCTCACAGAAGCCACTCCTGTAGCAGTCCCACTAACAAAACTTGTCCATACAAAGCCACTACATCCCCTTAAAATTTTTATCTGTCTGGTATTTTCCTTTGCAGCACTGAAATTAAGTAAACATTAAAGTGAATTTCACTTTTTCAGTAAACATTAATTGGTAGGATGGAGCAAAATTCCTAATTATATTACTACAAGCAATTCTGAAAAATGCCTTATTTGAAATATAGAAATGAGCTTATAGAAATGTTTCATGATTATAACACTGTGTTTCTTGAAAAATATCAATTATATTCCCTTATAAATGACAAGATTGAAATAACGTTATAAACGTACAAAAGATGATAGAAGAAAATTACACTGAGATATCTGATTTCAATTCAAAGTGGTTCACAATCAAGACTTCCTTAAAAAAAGATTGGATTTGCCAACACATCATCAAACAGCTCTGATTTGAAATTTAATTAAATTTTGGCTTTACATTTTGGAATGCACTAAGTATTACAAGCTTTAATGCTTTTACAGCACAGCCAATTCACAACCATGTTCAAAAGAGCAATACTCCCGAATCATATTATCATGTAAAGGAAATATATAAGCCTGAAAACTACAAAAACATCAGGTTTTCAAAGAGATATAAGCCACTTTTCTATTCTATAGGTTATATCAAAGCAAAATTTTCCTCCCATTTTCACCATTAAATAGTTCATATAGTTAGTGTATACATTAGTATGACATAAAAACTTACAATTACTGGAAAATTAATTTTGATTCCAATAAGATACTGGGGTTTTTTAAATTTCAATTTTCACATAGAAAGGCTTGTTAATCACAGCACAAATAAATATTTTTAAGAACTGGCAGTTCCTTAAAAATTTTGGATCAATTGCTATGGAAATCCATGAAAAGTGTAGTACTTTACCTGCTTAATTATTACTGTAGTGATAAGTCTGTAATCTCTTGGGATCCAGACACAGAAGCTTATTAAATAAGCTTTCTTGCTGAAAATATTTATAAATGCCACATTTCCCTGTTTGTCAACAATGGTAGGTATTGCAACACTTAATGAATTGGGCAAAGGTGTGTCAGCTTAATGTTTAGAAGAGGATTAACATGTATCTAAAGTGAGCTATCTTTTGAAACCTTGTCAAAACAAAGAAAAAAACTCTTATACTTTGAAGTGTCAACAAAAAGGCGCCATCACATATCAAGAAAAATTGTTTGCCAAAGAAACTAAATAGCTTTATTCACTAAAATCACAAATAGTTATTAACATACCTAAGAATATATGTATTAAGAAGACCAGTCAAACCGGTGCAATGATTTACATGCTTGAGGTTAAGCAAGGAACAATGAGTGGGGTTTTTTTCCCATCTCTGATGCAATCTTTGTATGACCTAGTGATTGAATGGATGACATGGCCACTGAGTTGCTGTTTCAGGGAGATGGAGCACATTACATTCAATAAGCACAGAACTAAAATAGTCTGGCCAGCCAATATGCTTCACTAAATTAAGGATAAGTTACAGCAAGACTGTCCATGTCAGTCCTTGTCAAAAGGCATCAGTGGCAGGCATGTGGCCTCACCTCACTTTCCTTAAACCCATGTTCTTCTCTGTCCTGCCACAACAAACACTGACACTAGCCTTGTCCTGACCATTCTTACATCATGCAAAATGTCAGCATGAAGAGACTAAAACCCATCCTTCCAGACAGAAGATAGAGGAGTGGAATTCAGAAGCTCATACACTGATGTCACACTAGAATTCAAGGGAAGCTTAAGATGAAACCTTAGGAAAGTCATGCCAACACTGTGTGCTCCTTTCCCTGACCAAAAGCCAACTGTGCTCACTGCCAAAGGCAGGTGGGCACCTTTGGGCTTCCTACAGGCTCCAAAAGGGCATACGCACAAGGAACAGGGGCACACGCACAAGGAACTTGGGAAGATTCACAGTTTTGTCCTTTTTTATTTCCTGAATTTAAGTGTGAAGCAAAAATACTGACTCTCTATCAACTTGCTTCTAAGTTGTCAATAAACAGACATTTCCTAAAATGTCTGTTTATTAAAATATTCCTGTGAATATGTGGGTTTTTGCAAGGTCTAATAGTAGGTGTCTGGATCAATTTCAAAATAGATTTCTGGGACATATCTGAGCTGCCAGCTGCAAATACAAGGCTGCACTCTACAAGTTGAAGTCTAACAACTTTAACAGCTTTTATTCTTTCTGTACCAAGCCTGACATACATTACTGGAAAGGTTAATTGAAATCACCTGACCTCCAGAAAACTGATGTTGCTATGGCATTAATAAGAATTTTGCCATGGGAGTTTTAAAATTTTTCTAAGTTTTGTGTCTTCACAGATACACAAACATAACCCTATTAATATTCCAGCTATTGCTTTCTAAAAAACAACACCTCAGTGAAATCAAGAAGCCCTCCAATGCTTGTAGTACTTTGTTTATTCAGAGTCCTAAATTGTCTCAGCACTCACAGTATAATTGAGAAAGAAATAAAGAGCCCATGTGTAATACAATTTTTTTAAAATGAAAGCTCTGAATTTCAACTACACAAACCCCAATTTTTAATATTTTTTTCAAACAACTGTGAACATTAAGCTTTTATCACAAATACCTCCTGTACCAAGCTTTATCAGAAGAGAAACCTGCAGGACACAGCTAATTTAAATAAAAATTAGTTTAGAAGTTATCATTAATTCAAAAGTTACCAACTGGCCTTTAAAACCACCTTAAGCATAATCATGGCTCTTAAGTTATAAATTTTTATTTCCTTCTTCATCAGAAAATATTAAAAGATAATATCATATACATAAAACCCATAAAATACTCTACACTCACTTTCATGTGCTTTGCTATAAATGTATTTTAGATTAAATTTAAGTATCAGCATAATCCCTAATTCCTCTTAGCAAGATTAAAAGAAACCCAACAGTTTTTCTCATCATATGAATGAAAGAAATTTCAGAGAAAAGGGTTTGAATAAAATCCCTATATAACACCCAAGCTGCAAATGCAAAAGAGACAGGTAATTTTTAGCACACTTGCCCAGCATCATATGCATATGAGACAATGCAAACCTTCATCCTCCATGCCCTCCTCTCAGGTTAATTGCAACACCAGCAAAGTACTGCCATCACATCCAGTGAGGTGCAGGGGCCACATAACTCTGACATGTTACCTAAACAGTTGTCTCTTTTGGGATTGGAGTGCTCAGACACCTACAAGGACACATGCTTAAGTAGCCTGGCTCTGGCAGGATTTGAAGCTTTATTGTGGTTCTGCAACTTTCTGACTCCAAATCATTAGCTGGAAGCACAGAGTTACTCAAGTGTGTTAAGGTAAATGGTTTCTCCAGCAGAGTTGATGTGATCCCACTGGTGCCCCAGTGCCTGGGAACATGGTCGTGGTGCAGAGGGAGCCCCTATGTGAACGAGTTTGAGATCGATGTGGAGGTATGGCTAATGGACATAGGTGTCTGGGTGGCAGAGAGCTGCTCCTTGTAACTTGCTCCATGTTTTTTGTGCTTCTACTGTGCTGAGGAGTCACAGTTGTTTTGCATCCTAAGGACTGAGCCCAGACTGTTTAAGGAATTTAGACAATTTTTCACAGTGAAAACCCCCACAGCAGATTACCAAGTTCAAGGCTTAAGTACCAAATTCCAGGATGAAACTTGCTTTGCAAAGTACTCTCCCTGTATGTGTGTGTCAGGTCTGCACAACAGTTTTTCAGAAAATGGGATCGGCTCAGCAAGGATCTCTTAATTATCCAAAATCAATCATTGTAACTCCAATTTTTTTTCATTTCATTAATAGCTGAGTCAGAAGTTATTGTTATAACTGTACAGAAAAGTAGGAAATCAATAACACATGCTGAGCTGTGGAACTTTAAATAAAAAATAGAATCTCTGAAGCCTTCAAACACTTAACTTGTACTTACAGTTCATCAGAGACACTCAACAAATTTATGTAAGAACTTTTCTTGCAGTGTTTACTTACCCATGGCCCTCAGTGGTACCAGACCCCATTTCCTCAACGGGAGGAGGTGACATTTGTTTCTCCAGTCTATACCTTGGACAGTCTCAAGAGCAGGTTTTATCAAACAGTTACACTATGTATGGGTGAGGAACAAAGCCTGTGGTACTAGCACTCACATCATTTTGCCTTTCTGATTAATCACTAGCCACAAAATCAAACAACCGAAGCAGTTTAAGCCACTAGAGACACTAGTACAGATTATCATCTACTGCAAAGTGGTAATAGTTGTGCTGATTTTGAAGACTTGGCCTTGGGAGGAATGCACTGCAGTGACTGACACTAACATTCAGTGCCTGGGAGCAGGAACTTGCAGTGTTTTAAACAGCAGATCACACAGTTGCTCAGCATAGCACAGACTGACACTGACTTGTACTGCATTTTATGCAGTTCATCTTTTCCAAACCCACCATTTTCCTTTTCCTTCCCTGGAGCTCAGACAAGCAGCACCACCAGGAACGCCTTGAATTTTAAATGGGATAAACACTACCTTAATATTTCACATCACACTAAAGTGTGCCTTTACACTGTTCTGATTTCAGCACCCTGGAAAGCCTAGGAGTTGTATAGCAAGGTCAGTGATCAAAATGACAGGAACAGAACTGCAGGTTCCAGTTGAATCCCAAAAGTACAGTGGCACTGCTTGCCACTGACTACTAAATAAATATTTCCTAGATTATTACCTTTTTACCTTCTTATCTCCATGCTGAGTCAGAGTTCTAGGTAGCACCAATCTCTAACATTGATGGAAAAGGAAAACAGTAGTGAATGTAGAAGGAGAGAATGCTAGATAGTTAGAATTAGTATAAAGATGGAGATTTTTTTAAAAATATACTGTCTAAACACCTTCATATTTTTATGTTCATTTTAGACACTTTTTTTCTTTTTAATTCAAGCCTTTTAAATTGATTTTTTGCATTGATTTCCAGGCAGGAAAAATTTATGTACCCCATCTGCCCTTCTTTTTGTCTCAGCTTAACAGTTTTGGGGAATTTAAACCAGACTCAGTTCTAACTTGTCTCCCACTGATAAAAATGCTAGAACTTACTTGACTCACAATAAGAAGAGTTTTCTGAAATACACAGACCTGGTTGGTCAGCCTAGTGCTCTGTGTACACAGTAGCTATTAGCTGGGTGCAATCCTTAAATAAAAAGTTGTCTACACTAATCATCTAGAACAAATTTTCCTGAATACACAGTTAGTGTAATCCTGAGTTCACTTTTCTATCAACTATTTAAGATCCTTTAACTTGAAAAAAAAATCTGCACATTATCCTTCTGTGAATTTAATCCTGTAGTGTTCAAAAATGCAATAAACCAATAGCAAATATGATATATGAATCAGTAAAAAAAAAAGTCCTTCTTTCTTATTATTGCTATGAAAACTTAGTAATTCTTCTGACAACCTGCATGTTCAATTAGTAGCTTATCTGAAGATGCAAAGGCATATTTTTAAGATTAGATTCAAATTATATTCTTGAAAATAAAGTATTTCCCTTTTTAATATTAGTCTATGAGAAAAACATCTCAAGTTAAAAAAAGATCAGGCAAATGAGTCCTATTAGTCTTAGTATCACTCTTATTTAGGAACATTTAAAAATTATTTTAGGAAAATTCTATCAATAAATGAAAACACTGTGTTTTGAGAGGTAGCAATTTCCATCACAGAGAGAGAAGCAACAGAGAAAAGAAAGACAAAAAGTGGGTGTGGATGTGATAGAGGAGAATGTTCGCTAGCTGGAATCAACATTATGACAGATGTTTTCTCCATTATAGGTTGTTCCACTTCTGGAAACTTGTTATGTATCACCATGATTTTTGCTTTTATTCTTTTGTCTTTTCTGATTTATCATCCAATACAATCCACCAGATCTGATAGAGAAAATTAGCCAAGACTGACTAGCTTGCATAATCTGTTCTTAATATCCCCAGAAGCTGAGTTCAGAGTCACTAGTTTAAATTCTACATCTTTCTTCTATATCTTTTTTAAAGGCTATGTTTAGTTTCTGCATCTTCTCTGTAAATCCCCCAAAGAAGAAACATTACCAGAAATATGTCACCTTTTTAAGCCATAGAGCTTTGCTTTGCCTATCTCCATGATTTGAGCTTATGAATTACTTTTCAAAATCAATTGCTTATGTCTTTTATTTCATATTCTTCTGTAATCTTGGAATCTAGATGGTGTCAAGTGGCACAGTTTCTTCTGGTATCAGCACCAATTTACATCAGCTGAGGTCTTGGACCTTTCCATTTCTCAGTTCTTATGTTTATTCACCCCCTAACACACAGGGATTACTCTTGTAAATACCATGCTGTTCTTATTGTCTATCCCTTTTATCATCCTCACTGGATTAATGAAATACAAATGACATTCATATTTTTTAAGTGAAAATATAGACAAAGTTTGGCTTAAAACTGCAAACTTATTAAAAAGGATATGTAGCTCTTGGGTATTGCAGTGTTTTTCCAATGGAATCAGAATAAGCATCAGCCAGCATATATGTTTGGATTTGGTTTTTTTTTATGTTGAAGACTTGAAGTTAGTTTAAAACTGTGTCTTTCACCTATAAGCAACCACCTTCGCATGGTAGCTCAGTAGTAATTCTACCCCTGCAAGAATTACTCTGGGGATCCAAACTGATAAAATACAGCAAGTGATTTATGTGCTGGACTGGAGGAATATAGCTTGTTGAAAGAACCAGTCTATGGAACATCTTTGCAGAACTTATAAATATCTCTCTCTGCAATATACACAGCTAGCTCTGACTCCACACAATCTCAAAAGATTTTCTGAGAGTGGTTTTTTGGAACTCAGAGAAAAAACAGAGGTGAATTTTATTCTTAAACTTGTTCAAAATAAGACAATTTGTAGAACCTTCTGTATTGTACCTGAAATTCTTACAGTTAGAGCAATCAAACCTGCTTTTTCAATACTGTCATGCACAAGCAGATACAGAAATTACATCTCTCTGCAGCTGTTTCCCCATCAGTGTTCTGACTGCAGTCTGTGACACATGACTGCACAAGTTCTTGTACTGTATGTGACATTTTGCTGGTCTGGGGTGCAGCTGCCCTTCGTCACTGTCCTCATACAGCAAGAAGACAGCATTAAAGACAGAAAAATGTCAAGTGTCAGTCTGTCTTTCAAAAAGGTTGATTCAATCCAAAACAAGAAGGAGGAGATTGAGATCATATAAATAATGGAAAAACTCACACAAAACTCGATGACTCCAAAGGTGGAAAGGAAAATTGTGGAATATCTGTCCCCCGGCATTCTCACCATCTAAGTGGGCTAATTAATGTTACCCCTGCTAAGAGCAGGAAGCAGACCCAAATGACCTCAGAAATCCTTTTCTGCTGGAATTATGAAAATAGAGAATGATGATTTTAATGGGATTTTTAATACGTTTAAGTTTTGTCCTATGAGCAAACACAACCAGCAACATCCTTCGGTAACCAGTTTCTCTGATATTAAAAGCCTGCCGATATTCAAGATCTTCTCAGTATGATAACCTTCTTTATTTCTTAAGAATTTTGAACATAAAGACTAACAAAGCAGCGTCCTGTACTTCTGACCAAAACTTACAGCAACAGATAACCCATCTCATTGCTTTCCTTTTACAGATTTTTCAAGTCAGATTTTGTTGCATCAGTTATCGGATTGGAGACTTCCCTTAGTGGTCATAATGGCTAATTTAAGTATTTATTTAATTTTAATTAAAATTAAATTTTAATTTTTGCTGTTGCCATTACTATGTCATTAGTGACATAAGATGAAATCCGGAACTCTTAGGAAAACCAGAATTTTTTCCACACACTTCTGGCAATTATTTTGTATCTCTGTGAAAATAACAGTGTCTTTAACAAAAGTATATAGTTAAAAATAATAGTACAGGAAAGAACTTAAGATCCATCCATCCATTTATTTTTCTACTCTGAACATACATTAAAAAGTCCCCAAAGACAGAAACATTTTGAGGTAAAAAGGAGAAACGTGCAAGAATGACAGAGATACTTTAGGTGATTGTAATACAGCTATGGAAGATCACTATATGCAAAAATCAGCAAGAAATGTTACATCTATAAGCAAGACAGTAGGCAATAAGCATATTAATTGCTAAGGGGAACACAGGCAACAGAAACATAGCTGAACTTCCTGAGTTACATAGTAGAGGAATTATTATGTTGTGGTGGTGTTTATAGCACACAGGTCTTCTGGAGAGAATTTTTTGTGCTTTACCCCTAATGATATTCATATGTTGTACACATGTCTCATTTCTGACACTTTGGGCCATGATGTCTCCTAAGCCCAGAGCACTAATAGGCATCCAGAGACACTCCAATGTGGAGGACAAAAAGAAAAAACAAATCACAATAGTGGCAGATTAAAAAATTTGGAAAGTGACAGGGATGAAAACAATTATTTCTGCCAGAGGAAAAGATTTCCCAGAGGAGAAACTGCTGCTCTGCAATGCAGCAGCTAGAAAGAAGCAGGAGATACTGGTCTTGCTGTCTGTATTGTACTATGCAGACGCACAAGAAAAAGCAATTGGCTGGAGGAAGGCAGAAAGCATCTTTGGCTGTTTGTATCACTGGCATGTCACAATGTTTGTGTCATTACCACCACACCAACAATCACTATCACATCACAAAGTTACTACTGAGTTTCAGTAGGGATTACTATTTTGCAGGGCCGGGGGGGGGGGGGGCGGGGGGGGGGCTGGGGGCGTGTTACTTTCCCAAAGTGTGAAAGTAGGTGTGGTGGTGTTTGGTTTGGGGCTTTTTTTAATGGTGAAACATGTGAATATTGCCCATAATTTCACTGAAAACAGTTTTATTTAACATATTAAAGAAGTTAAAGCATAGGTAACACAGAAGTGGAGTCACTCTCTGATCAATAAATTCTGAATCAACCAAATACATATCGATTCATTAGTAAACTGTCTCTGACATTTTTGGTTTTTTTATGCCTGTTTATTTCAGTTATCCTTGCATATTCATGAACATTGCTTGGGTCAAATATCAAATTTTCTTTTGCAAATATCTAAAAAAAAAATCTATAAAAGTTGACATACATTTTAGAAGTGTCAGGATGAAACTATTTTGTCTTCTTATAGATAGTTTATAAGATGTAGGCAAATGTGAAATAAGAACAAAATCAGAACCAACAGAGATTTGCTATGCTATTCCAAGCAGTTGACTTTAAATTATATTCAGAATTTAAAAATAAAAATGCAAAGGGAAGATATAAGGCTTATTAATCATATTAAGTAAGCTCATATTAATCACATTAAGGGTTGTTCTCATAACTGTCATCTGTTTCTTCCTGCATGACTTTGAGAAATAAGTACTTAAAGTCCAGTTCCCCAGATGATGGCAATGCTATGTGATTCCAAAGAGGCTGGAATGATCTGAGCACAGAGGAAGGATAGAAGTGCTCCAGGTGTCTCCTCTTTGTGGTTCCTGCCTACTTGATCTTGCAATACTAGAGTGAACAAAAGCCCCACTCAGAGAATTTTCTGGGTGCAAGATGAAGTCCCTCAGTGACTCCTAGCACATAATTTAATTCCATTCCTTCCCACACTTATAAAATTCATATTAAAATGATATTTATTTGAAGCAGAAGTCATTGTAATGCCATAGCAAATAATTAATTGGGGCTTAGCTGTGAACTCTATAGGCCTTCAAGAGTGTGCAGGTTGGGGGACTATCAGAAACGACTGCTACTTCTTTCAACCCTACCATTTAACAGTGAAGAGGAGCAACCCAAAGTCTCAATTATTAATTTTAATAGTTGCTAACAATTGGGTGCTATGAATGTAGATTTACATCTTGGCTCAGAGTAGCAGACAACACACTCCAATAAAGATAGGGAGTTTCAACACTCATGGCACAGTGGAGATCAAAATATAGACAGTTCGCAGAGAAATGAGGGGAACAGCCTCAGGGAACCTACTGCTTTACTTCTTTACTTGGTGTGGTTAAAAACACATGGTTGGTACAATTCCAGTCCTAGACTTACAATTCATATAAATAATACATACATTTGGCCTCCATGAATTCTTTTATTAGTAAGGAAATTATTCATGTTAAAAATAGTTTTACATAATGAAGGTTGGAAGACTAATCTTCAAAGTATGAAACACCTCACCATCTCCATGTCATGGGTCATCACATCACAAGCTAGAACTCTTTCTCTCTGTGCTGATTTTGGCTGGGGTAGAATTAATTTTCTTTGCAGTGGCTGGTATGAGGCTGTGTTTTGGATTTGTGCTCAACACCAAGTACATAATGTAGAGATGTTTTGTTATTACTGAGCAGGGCTTGCACAGAGCCAAGGCCTTTTCTGCTTTTTGTACTGCCACCATGGCAGTGGAGATGGGAGTACCTGGGAAATTGGGAGGACACATAGCCAGGACAGGTGACCTTGCCTAACCAAAGGGATATTCCAGACTATGTGACATCATGCTCACTATATAAAGAGAGGAGAAAAAAGGAAGAAGGGGGGAAATTTGGAGTGGTGGAGTTTGTCTTCCCAAGTCACCATTATGTGTGATGGGGTTCTTCTCTCCTGGACATGCTGAACATCTGCCTGCCCATGGCAAGCAGTTAATTCATTCCTTAATTCACATTGCTTTTCTTATGGGGCTTTTGCTTTCCCTATTAAACTGTCTGTACCTCAACCCACAAGTTTTTTACTTCTGATTATCTTCCTTATCCTGCTAATGGGGCAGTGAGTGAGCAGCTGCCTGGAACTTGGTTGATGGCTTGCCATCAAACCATGGCACTCTTCTGTGCAGAGACACATTGCTCCAAACTGAGTGGATACACAGTGATCTCTATGCTCTTTGTAGATCCATTGTCTAAAACTGGAAGAAAAACTTTCCAAACAACATTAAGATTGATAACCTAAATAGCAGTCTTTTAATGAAAGCTTTCATATGCACATATGTGCACACCCAGCATCAAAATTTCACAATATTTAGATGTTTAACTAATTAGCGTATCTAGCAAGTATGTTCAATAGGAGAACAGTTGCCCTGGCAACCCACCATTGGATCTGCCCCATTGGAGCCCCTCAAAGGGTTCTTAGCCCTATAACTTGTTATGTCTATGAAGGATCTTATTATTTCCCCCTGGTGCTGGTGCAAAACAGGATATCCTCGTTAGAAATTCTTTTCCTTAAAAATAAGATCAAACAATTTTAAGAATTTAGTATAATATATGAGAAAGGGTAACTACTGTTCTAAAGTGTGTTAGAAAATATATAGCTATATATATTAAAAATCTAGAAAGTTACAAATATATTAAAAAGCCAAAAATATTTAGGCATCAGATCAGTCATGACATTTCCTTCCTATCATCCTAATATTCAAATATCGTGACTGAATAGCTATTGTGGGTAACGCAAAATGTCACTGTATTCCATATCTACCTGTGTCCCAAAATTGTTACTGTCTCTTTACAAGCCAGCACAGTTGGAACCGGAATTGTGGGGCAGACAGGAGGTGCTGGTCCCTTTAGGGGCACCCAAGCCCCTTCCCCTCTTTCCTGGCAGCATTTGTGGGAAGGTTTCTCAGCCGGCAACTGTAGCAACTTTCACAATTAATTAGAAACTATTTTCCAATTAAATTTGCAAACTCTGTTGGCAACGAAGGTTGAGCCAGTCCCTGGGCTCATGTCACCCCAGGCTGGTGCCGAGAGCCCAGCTGTCCCGTGTCCCCAACATCAGCACCAACAGCAGTGGAGTCCTGCAGGTGGCAGGAGGAAGGGGCAGGCTTGCTATGCTGGCAAGTCTTTGTCTGTCCCTGGAACTACTCCGTAAGCTCCTGCTTTCCCGGGCATCTCTTCTTTCTGCCATCTCTTTTTTTCACACCCTTCATCTCCCAGACCATATGATCAACCAGGGAGCGCCATAGTGGAGTGGAGAGCTGATCCACTTTCCCTTTGATTTTCAAGTCATGCAGTCGCTTGTGGTGGGCTCCATCTGGGAAAGTGTCTGGTACCACTTTCCCTTTCCCTACACATGGTCAGGGGGCCATCTCAGAAGGGGGCAGTACCTTGCAACTTTGGGTATATCTTTTTTCCCCTGGCATTGGTGAGATTTTGCAGTTTTGTTTCTAGTGGTTATTTACTGTTTTTTTTTGTTTTGTTTTGTTTTGTTTTTTTCTGTTGCTGCTTCTGTTGTTAGTAAACTCCTATTTTTTTCATGTATATTTACTCAAATTTGTCCTTTATTGGTGAAAAGCAATTGGTTGAAACTTAGGGAAGGTAACTCATTTTAGAGTGTCCACCTTTTAAAATTGTCTTAAGACATCGGCCATGGGATGTGCCCTGTGTCATGTACCTCAGAACTAATAGCTTTTCTTTAGACCAAAATTATAAAAAAATACTTGAAATAATTATTTTGGTCAGTATATTTCTCATAAGTAGCAATCTTGGGGAGAAACACAAAGCTGAAATTATTTGCAAGTAAAAGTTGTTCAGGGGCAGAGTTGGGGCAGACATGTTTTCCTGCATAATAAGCAAAAAGTAAATTGTTCTTCCAATCTAGAAAGCTAGGAGAAAAATGACATTTGTATCCTTTGGGGCTTCTGAGTGCTTACATTATTACATTCTCATTTTTTCGGAGCCAGGAAGTAATAAAACTTGAATGTGCCACATAAAGAAAAAAGCATTGTAGAATTTCAAAATAATAAGAATGTGTTTGTTCAGGATTTCAGAATATAATTTTTAATGAAAGGAAAGTCATGGCAGACCTTGGTCACTTGATTTCAGATGGATATATTTGCTGTTTCTGTGTCTCCCAGGAGTTCTACCATGATACTTACCTGAAGAAGTAAACAATAAAATAGTGTCTCCTCTTTTCTGTAGGACTTTTAGTTTACTGGATGCTAGTATATTAGCAATTAACTAGCTAGCAATTATTAGCAATTAACTAATTTAAAAAACCTGGTGAATGACTGTTAAACTGTTTGAAAACAAACCCTGTGTAAAGGCATAGAATCATAGGACCACAGACTCATAGAACCATAGCATGGTTTGGCTTGGAAGAGACCTCAGTGACCATCCAGTTCAAACCTCCCTGCCAAGGACAGGGACACCTTTCACAAGTTCAGGCCCCATCCAGCCTGGCCTTGAACACTACCAGGAACAGAGCATCCTCAGCTTCTCTGAGCAACTTATTCCACTGCCTCACCACTCTCACAGTAAGGATTTTTTTCCTAATGTCTAGTCTAAACCTACTCTCTGTTTACTTCCTCTATTAATGTAAAAAGTTTGTCTATTCTTTCAAAGTAAGGGAAGGATACTTACGGATGCTGCATGGATCTCAAAGGCAGAGATCTGACAGAATACTAAAACCACAAAAACTGGAAAAAGAAAACAGTTTCTCTTTCGAAGCAGCCCCTTTCAGGGCACATAACATATTTCTGACATACATTAAGGTAAATAAGCAATGAAAAGGAGAAAGCATAAAATCTTGACCGTGTCTTGTACTGAAGTCACTAACATTTTAAATCTGATTTACTCTGTCTTTTTGCATCTCTCTTATGTCTTTTTGCAGCACTGTATTATTGCCACCAAGCAGCTTGTCTTCATTGCTGCACCTCACTTCTTAACCACTACTTTTAGCACAGATTAAGGGTCCACAATGCTGCAAGAGATAAATCTGTCCTTCCAGGCAGCAGGATGGTGTCACTATGATCTTCAAACTTTCTCATACTAGTTTCTGTCTGGTTTGAAATAATTGTTTTGAGCTCCAGTTTCTCAGTCTTGTATGAATCTGTTTCATTCAGTGTTGGCACTTAAAACATTTAGTCCATTTTCATTCTATCCCATCTGTTTTGATTTTCTCCTTTGACTCTTGAATTTTTACATGTTAATGATTCTTGCATAATTTTACCTATTCAGATATTTATACAATATGCTTTAGTCCTGCCTGGCTCCTCCCACCTTTATTGTCTGAGCTAACTGAGACAGCAGGAGGGACAAGAAAAAGTCAGTTCTCTGTTCCTGTCAGCTGGTACCTGAGACAGCCTCAGGAATAATTTGAAACAGATCAAAATCAAAACAAGATAATAAGAGAACCATATGAGCACATAAATCAATGCTCTAATGGGTCACTGAAGTCACAGCTTAATCACTGACATGTAGCCTGTGTGTGTGAAATAACTACAGGAGGAGGAGGTGAAATTTTCAAATTAGCAGCACTAATGATGTGCAAATCTTGCTAATATTATAGCACCTAAGCTGAGATATGCATGAAAGAAAGTTATATACAACCAGTTCTTCAGAACTTGAAGTATTTTGATCTACCTGCAGCTGTTGTGGCCATTTGGAACATGAGTTTCAGACAACCATGACTATGTAACTGTATTTCTGATTAAAAATAAAGCATCCGAGCACATGCTTCTCTCCTGAGCAAATGAACAGGAAAGAGATGGACCTGTGTGTCAAAAACTTAATCCTGTGAGTTTGTAAGTGTAGCATGAGTAGCAGGTGTATGGCTGCTTTCCTGAATTAAGATTCAAAACCTAATAAGACATGAATCTGGGTACTACACAGCCTTCAGGTATCATCAATGCAAAGGAACAGTAGGATTAGAAAAAGAATATGTTCCAGTATGACTATGCAGCTATAGCTAGTAAAAATAAAAAACAAAAAACAAAACCAAACCAACCAACCAACCAACCAAAAAAAACCAACCAACCAAAAAAAAAAAAAAAAAAACCAACAAAAACAAACAAACAAACAAACAAAAAAAAAAACAAAAAAAAAAAACCAAAAAAACACCACCACAACAACAACAACAACAAAAAACCCACAAAAAAAATCTAAGAGAGCTGCTTCACTTTGGAAAGAAACTTTTCTGAAAAGCAAGATATTACATGACTATTTATGTTTAATGTTCTACAACATCTTCTAGTACATCTGGTGCTGTTTATAGAAAGAAAAGCTTATTGAAAAACTCCTGTGTGAATTTCAATATAGATTTTCTTGGTTTGTCAGTGTTTGGACATGTGCCAATGTAAATATCTGCTGCTTGAAATTAATCAGATATGCAGAAGACTGGCAATACTATAATAAATCAGAATAAAGAAGGTGGTTCAATTTGAAGCACTTTCAGATTCACACTATGTAGAAACTTTGGCTGAGAATACTTATGACTGAAAACTTTGCAGACAGAGACAAGCAACAGGCACCAAAAAAAGTGCTTCTAGAGACCTAGTGACCTAGTGAAGAAATTACATTTCACAATTTTCATTTCACAAAAAGAAATTAACCTTACTGATTACTGGTATACCAGCATGATTGCAGGTCAAATTCAGGTGCAACTTCATGTAAGTTTTTACATTAGCATCAAATCACTTATCAGCAGGAAATCTGAAAATCTGTGTAAAAAGGGAGTAAAATAGGCATGAAAAATACACAGTGAAAGACAGATGCCTCATATATTCACACAGGTATTTTTGTGTTTGTGGATACACAAACACCCAATGCTAAACACAGCGTGACAAATGCATGTATTGACCAACATTTTGCTAACAAAAGAAAAGTCATGCCAGGACTACTAACACATTACTTCTGCAACCTCTGGTCCTCCCCCAAATAGCCCCTGGATCCCTCTCCTGGCCCCAGGGGTCTGTGACAGGTGCAGCTGCTGTCAGGGGCTGCGTGCCTGGGCACGGGCTTGCCGTGGCTGTGTGGGTGGGGAGCACAGAGAGATCCTCCTGGAGCACGACTGCCCACCATGCAGGCAACCATTGAGAAACTGCCTGATAGGGGAGGACTTCCCTTGCATGCTTTGATACCATTTCTTTGGCTATGGGATTCCTCTTTTGAGAATGGCTGTTTTTTTTAGGCAAAATCTCCATGCATAAGCTCTCAGACTACATATCGTTTGAACAACTGTTCCAAAATTCTGGCTATCTGCAGTCCAATTTGTAGTTGCGAAACTAAAATCACTTGTTTTTTTCAGCTTATACCAGCAGAAAAAAAAACACATAAGAAGAAAATGCAGACTTTGAAGGATGTGTGGATTTGTCTCCTCTGCATTTAACTGTTGCTTTGTCTTTGAGAACCCATATTTCCTCTGTTCCAAGTCTCTCCAGCTAGCTAGGATCTACAGTGGCAGTTGGAGTCTGTACAAGTTTCCTTATCTTTCATGAAGAAATACTGACAAAGGTACTTCTGCATCCTTTTGATGCAGCCCAGGATTTCATTGGCTTTCTGAACTGGTTAATGTTGAGTTTTTCATCTACCATCACCCCTAATCTTTCACCACAGGGCTGCTCTCAATCATTTCTCTGCCCAAGCTGTTGGTGTGTCTGGGATTGCCATGACCCAGCTGCAGGACATTGCAATTGCTTTGTTGACCACCATGACATTTGCAGTGGCCCAGCTCTCAAGTCTGTCTAGGTCCCTCTGGGTGCCATCCCTTCCCTCCAGTGTGTTAACTGGCCCACACGGCCTGGTGCTGTCAGTGACCTCGCTGAGGTGTGCTCGATCCCACTGTCCAAGTAACCAACAGAGATTTGAGCATTTCCTTTGAAAATGCTGTGGTTTTCTCTAGACTTACATAACCATGTTTCTTTCCCATTTGAACTAGGGCAGAGAGGAACAGCAGGTATATGTTTATTATATTCAGAGCTGGGATGTAGCTGGGACAAGAACTCCAGGGTGTATTTTCAGGTGACCCTGCAAAATCACAGTCTTATGTCATTGGACTCATCAGCCCACCACTGAGCTTTAACAGTTCAGGTGTCCTGCCTGTACACAGCACCCCAGGGCTCTTCTTCCTATTTATATCCTAGGAGTATTTCTACTGCTATGGCCTTGTCCAGAAACTGAACAGCTTACATTCAGCTGGTCCCCTGCCACTCTTCAGGTCTTATCTTGACCTCTTCAACTATCTTAAAGATTGTGTTTCACTTTGACAGCTTGGATAATCTCCCTACTGATTTGAAAACCTCTGTAGCCTGCATCACTATAGCAACAGAAAGACCTACAGCTCCTGATCCTTATTGCAGTTTCACTGAGTTGTGGATGAAGAAAACTCATCCATTTGCATGAAGATATCAATTATTTACTAAATACTAACAACTTGGTTAAGGAACACAAAATCCAAATCTTTAACTACATTGGAACTTTTGCCCATAGTACCATACTCTGCCCCACAGATCTAATGGGATGAAAAAAGTTCCTTGTAGTCTTTATGTTTCACAGGATAGGTTCTACATAAATGTGCGGGGTCTTTGAATACTGCTTCCCAAAGAAGCCTCAGGCTGAGAGATGGGCTGGCCCTCAACCTTCCTTCATGTCAATGGTGGGCAGATACTCTCAGCTGAGTGGGCCAGGAATCTCCAAATAAGACAATAAAGAAATCTACATTATTTTGAAACCTTTGGAAGCACCATTTCTTGAATTAATCTGATTTTTTTTCTCCACTGTTTTCTTCTAATCCCAAAATTTATTCTATGGTATCGTTCTATTTAATTGAAGGGCTTGGTTTCCAGCATTGATAAAAGTCTCTTGCAAATAATCATGCTGGGAATCTATAGCATAATTTAAGAGAGATACAATATCTGTAGTAATTTCATACCCTGTTCAACCCTGTTTATAATCTGCTCCCATTGTGAGTACTGTGGTTTTGATACAACTGTTCTCACACAAGAAAAAAATATTTAGAAACATTAGGAGCTTTCCTGCCATACAGTAAGGTTTGTTGATACATACTTCTCACAAAATATCTTGTTTTGAGCTTAAAAAAAATCTGGACCAGATATCTGATAAAATCAAGCTAATAATGGACATTTGTCCATCTTCCTATTTTTATAGTGCACACAAATTTACAGGACATTCACAATAACTCTACTTTCCAGCTTCTGCAGCTAGCTACACATCTGATCTTTCCTTCATTCACACTTAAAGAGAAAAATAATAACTGTCCATACACTGCAAGTCAGATAATATTCTTTGGTATATGTTTTTTCAGCATAGTGTTATATCAGGAAATTATCAAGTGTATGCTCACTTTCAACATTTCATTCCTGGTGTGACAACAAGGCTTTAAAGCATAGCTCACTAAACCCAGATGAATCCCTTTAAATCTATTTTCTCAGTTATTATGAAAACAGGTATTTTGTTTGTCCTTTATTTGTTTTGGTACCTATTGCATTCCCTCTCACATTGCTTCAAGCCTCCACACACCACAGGTTGTCAGAGACTACTCCAGGGCTGAAGGTGAGATGCAGGCTCTGAGCAGGCTCTGCAGGAGAGCCAGGAAAGAGTGCTAAGGAATCACGGGTTACCTGAGAGGCTGCAGGGCTCAGGGGAGGGTGGGAACAGCCAGACCAGGGCTCAGGGCTGGCCAGAGAAGGATTAGCAATTCTTCCCTAAGTCTGATCCTCTCTATTCCCCAGAAATGTTGAACTTACCTTTGCTGTTCCTTCAAAAGAACAGCATTCCAGCACCTTCACTTCGATACATCTCCACTGGGCTGTGGGACTGGGGGCAAGGATTGACAAGAGCCAGGCTTTTCCTTCCTACTATTCTCCTCCTACTTCTCTCTCCGTATTTAGCAGGGGTTTATGCTTGCAATAGCAAGACTGGGGAAGAAAGTAAAAGTCAGGAAGTTTGACTCCCTGAGTCTGATGGAAGGAGCTGGGGAGATGAGGTCTGCATTTAAACTGAGCTGAGACAGCAGGAAAGAATGCTCATAATGACTGCAGAACAGCCTTTCTGTCTGCCGATTTTAATTTATTGTTTGTTAAATGCACAAAACCATTATCTGTGCTTACACAAACCCCATGGGCCATCTTACAATGCACAGATGTGGAGGGGCCTGCTGGCTGCTACCCTGCTTCCACTTTACTGTAAGGTATTTATGTGGTGGTTGAGTGAGGTGAATTCAGTTGCTCTGCTAAGTGTGCTCTCCCAGCCAGCTTGCTTTAGTGTCTTTGTGACATTGTGTCTATTATTTATAATTCTTATTCATCTGGGATGGATTAAAGTGAAATGAAATATCCATTCTCAGGAGTAACCAAACCAGCACAAATACAGCATAAACAGCAAAGATAAAATAGAAGCAATGGAATATCTATCCATATAATAGGCCAGGAAGCTATTAAACCTGCCTTTATCTGTTCTTAGCAGACCTATGAGCATAGTATGTTTTCTTCTCTTTGCATTTGCATTTCCATTTTTCCATTTGGTTGATGAAGATGTAATCAATGTCTCTTTAGCACATAAAGTAGAACATTACTTAAAAGAGGGAGGTTAAAGGATTGTACTGAAACATTACTTAATATAGATACTGAATAATAAAAGACCCAAGTCCAGTGGTAAGAAGGGGTTCCCTAGATGCCAGTTATAGTTGCAGGTCAACTTGATTGACAGCAATTCATTTCCATGGCAAAGTTAATCTTTAATAATGCAGTTGTCTCAATTGATTTTAAATTCTAATGCATCTCTTGATGGCATGTTTTCAGTTAACTGATTAATGTTTTGCTTACAAGCGTTCCCATCTTTGCTATAAACACTGAGAGAAGATCCAGGGCCCCCATGTAAAGCAAATCTATGTTCTCATCATTTTTGGTATCTAGAGGTTTCACATTAAATATCACTGAGGGCTTATTAATTTAAGGACTGAATTATTATTTTAATGTAAATTTCACTATTAGAGACAACCTAAGCCTTTCACTCACTTTGAACTTACAGCATAACTCAGACTTGTAATTACACTGGAATATCAGCAGTACTGCAATTTGTCAAGCCTAATGGGGAAATTAAACATCACACTGATGCTGTCATGAATGTGGACATTCTAGCTGACCATGAGGACAATAAAACTCAATAAAAATGGAATTCTCTTCCCACTGTAATCATCAGTTGATGATGAAACATCGTGAAGGTATTCCTGTGCAAAGCAATCACATTATCAAATTAGCCAAGAGTGCAGGATTTTTGATCATAGATAGAGCCTTATATAGTCGTAAACACAGTATCACACAAGGCAATAGAGAACAACATTTGTCCGTGGTCTGTCTGATCCTCAACTACTTAAAATGGCAATTTAGGACAGCTGATAAAATGGAATTGTTAAATCTATGCTCACAGAACTGTTGAATTTTGTGAATGGACTATGCAAAGGGTTATCAGATATGAAGGTTGTTGTTTAATTACATTTATTCGTAGATCTCACTAAAATTTTACACATTACTATGTTTCAAATATATTCTTTTAATTTTAAAATAGTTTTGATTTTGTTTAAAAAGTTATTATTCTATTTTTAAAATGACTATTCGCATATATGCATGAGACAGACTTTTGTGCCTTTGATGTTGGAATCCTTCTTATTGAAAACTATACAAGAATTGCATGTAATTTATTTCCAATACTTTTATAATAAATAATCACGGTTCCTTCTGTCACTTTTCCCTGAGCAAATCAGATACACAATTTTCATACAACTCATTTGATGTACAGAAACATTTAGTCCCTTCAAGTTTCTTGGTGTATGTGAAAGCATATTTGAAGTGGAAGTAGTGCAAAAAGATTGCTCTAGTGTTTACAAATCAAAGTGAAGTTTAAGATGAGAGGTATTTTGCAAAACTGTCTCATTGGATTTTATCCAAATATATTTCCAACAACCCCCACTAAACTAATAAGCTCCAGACTTTTTCCCATTTTTCCAAAACTTGTGTTCCAACTGGCAGTGCCCTCCAAAATGTTTTCCAGTTAAAAATTCTTTTTCATTTTGTGAAAGAAAATGAAGTGAGATATGGCAAAAACTGGGACAGCAATTGCTTTATTAGACCATCTGAGAAATGAATGAGCTGAAGACATTCAGACATTTAAATGGTTATGGATAGAAGAGTAACAGCCACTGCTAAAACTCATCTGTGAAGGGGACAAGCAAGGTTTCCAAGTAAATCCTCCCACTGCCTGTCCATCTTGCCACGTATGAAACCTGATATTTTCATTTTTTATGCTAACTGAGCCCTGCCTGTGGGTGGGCTCAGCCAACTGTGGTGCTGACCTAGGGTGCTGACCAACGTGGCCTCACCAGATTTCCTTTCTGTCTGAGATTCCATCAAGAGCTGTCAACATTATGAAAGGATAGAGGCATCAGGAGGGGGTCTTTAAGCACAGCATTAGAGCCACTGGAAAGGTGACTATACACAGGTCTGCACACAGTCTGTCATACCATAAACTTATTATTTTCATCCATGCATGAACTTCCCTCCTAATCCTCTGTCTCCTAGTGGATGGCCTTCTCCAGATTTGTTGATTTTTTTTTCCATATTTGACTTTCCTCCATTGCCACAGGGTGATTAACCTGCCACCTGGCATAGAAATCAGTATTAAGGTTGAGGAAAGTGTTAGTTTGAGGAGTTGCTGAGAGCTGGGGAGTGGGATAACTGAAACCATCAACTTCAGTAATGGCAGATCTGTTAAAAGTAACCAGGACTGGACTTACCAACCACCCTCATAGCAGCAGTGTGAGCTTAATTACTCAGTTGAGGCTGTATACTACATTGAAGTAAAACTGGTTGCAGGCATTTAATATTGTCTTCCATGATTCCTTATCCTTTTGTGGGAAAACTGTTGCAAAAACAATGTGAAGAATCAAATTTACAATGTCTGGTATTTTCAGCAGCATTTTTCTAGTTTTTTTGGCTCTCAGAAAATTCTTATCCATTTATACCAAGCTGAGTTACAAATCTATTGTAGTTGCTGCTGCCATCCTCAAACAGCAAATACTTTGGCATTGTGACCCCAAATACCTCAGAGATGTCATATCTGGTCTCCAGAATTTCCATCAGTAAGTTCCTCTCATGAATCATGACCACAGGTTCACTTTCATGATAGCCTATTCTGCAAGACAGGCTCTAACACACTTCTTTCAACAAAGTGTTAACAGATGAATGCCCATGAGGAGTCTTGGTCCATAATCTGTGTCGCTTTGGCACATACAGAATTAATACCAAGATTAATTTCCCTTTTACACATACACTTGGTAAAACAGATGTCTATATCCCATCCCTAATCAAAGCCCATAAGAGCAGCCTATATTCATTAAATTTAGGTTTCTTACTTGTTTTCCACAGGATTTTATATCTTATATCTTATATTTTCCCAATGCCAATAGAAATTCTTATATAGACTGTGTATTAGCAGTCATGACTTCTATGGAAGCTTTCTTCATTAATGCTTAGATTATTAGATCTACCAATCAATGGTCCAGCAAATTGTGCAGCACCACATGTGTGAAAGATGCATAGAGAGCTATAAGAAAGATATTTTTGATAATGTTTAAATAAGACATGGAAATAGGCAGGCCTCCTGTGCACAGCTGCTAACACAGCACTTCATTAAAACAGTGGATCATGGTCTCTGAAAGCTGCTGAGCACTGTGTAGGATTAAGTCCCTTGCCTAACTTGATGGTAATGTCAATGGACTTGAGATCAGCTCCTTGTTGAGTACTAGACAAATGCAATGAGACTGATACAAGTTGCTTATGTTTAGTGCCTGTCAAAACATGACCCAAAGAAAAAAAATGAGACAGAAAATTAGATGAGTGAATGAAAGAAAGATATAAAGTGGCACAACCTGTGACTGAGAAACAAATATGTGAAGCAATGAAAATTAAGAAAAATGTTTTCCTTACTTCTTCTGTTAAAACTGTTGCACTGAGTAAGGTGATAGAAAGAGATTAGAACTAATACTCTCTTTCATGATCCATCTTGCCTTGCATTTTTCCCTTGTTTACCTTACATCTGGTTCCACATTTATTTACTTTTTGGTACTCACAAAATGAGTCTATGATTCCTTTTGGTCTTCATTCTACTTACTTCATAATTGATTTTCTGCCAACTTTACTCAGACTTCTCCTTGTGATTACAGAAAGATCCTCCAAGATTATGGCTCTGAGGCCAAATCACACTGGAAACTCTCCCTGACTTTTACAAAATATCATTATTCTTCATTTGATTCTAATACCTAGTGCTCATCAACCTAACAACACAGCAAAATGAAAAAGGGATAAGCGAGTGTGACAATTTCAGCACGTGAGGCACTTAGTTTCACCCATTCCAGGTCCACATATTTTAACTTCATTGCCTACTCATCTGATCCACCAAGCAATATGGGGGTCACAAAAAGCAGAGAGGATGAGGGAGAAATGGTGAGACAGAGACCCAAGACAACAAGGGCCTTACTTGGCTTCTTGAGAAAAGATCTTTGCAACTCTCACCACCAAATCCACATTATTACCTCTCCATCTGATACTGGCTGAAAAAGAGTTGTTCTTTTATTTTCTGGCACAATAGCAATAGTGGGCACTTTAAATTCCAAATAGGAGAGGGTGAAAATAAGAAAATGAGAAAAGTAGTTTAAGGTACATGCAGGCTGTTGTCAACTGAAAACCTATGTTGGCAACTGGCCTTAAAGTCTTCTGCTCAACCTTGTTCATGTGAAATGAAGAACTTCTGTCTGACTACAAGTCATTTTAGCTGTGTAGGGAGTCAAGCTACTCTAATCCTTAGCAGATGTCAAGGCACATCTCAGCATAAAAAGAAAAGGAATTTTCACCAGCTGATGGAGGACCATCATGGAGGTTAAAGTCTTCTCTTTCAAGAGCAGTGCTCAGGTTGCAAACAGATGTTGAAACCACTTCTCAGCTACCAGTCAGTTTACCCTTTCAGACAGAACTCTCATTTTTCTTACACGCACAAATTTGTCACATATCACAAACTGCATGCAGATTACATTAAGGGTATGTTAATTAGTCCTCATTAACTAAGTGAAATACATCTTCCACCATTTCCTCAGGCTTAATATCATTTTATGCAACATTTCTTTTGGTGTGTTTTTTCTCACAGTATGTGGAAAAATTGATCTTGCCTTATGGTACTTTCACGGTACTACAGGTAATATCTGAAACCCAGAGTTTATGCTGAGTACTAGATAATTGGGTAAGTATAGCAAAGATTACAGAAGGAATTCATGGTTGTATTAAAAATTTAGCACAGATGGTAATAAGAATTAGGATCTTAGAATTTTACAGCATACTGACCTTATAGTTGACAACTGTTGATTTCTGGATACAAATTTCGGAAAAGAGAGGTAATTATTTAGTCAGAGTTAATACTTGGTATCTACAAATGATGTCATTTTCAATACAGTATTCCTACTAATTCTCTAGGAGAAGGGAACACCCATAACCTGTGCAGTGAATCCATCTATAATAGACATTATAAAGTAATTATCTGCAGTGATTTTCTAGCAGAAAGTGGTGAATACATTTAGAGATTAAAACAAAAAAATAGTCAGATCATGTTCTAAAATTTAACCATGTAAAATACATATGTAGGTTTTAGACTAGCAGTAGTTCACTTTACTGATGGTCTTCTGTGGCTTTTGAAAAAGCCAGAAAAATATATAAAAGTAAGAACAACTGCTGACTCCACAGGGCCAGATTTTACTTGCTCAGTAAAAGCTTAATTTAATTTCTAATAGATTATTTCAGTTGGAAAAGACCTACAACAATCATCTAGTCAAACTGTGTGATCACTTTCATGTTTATTATGGAAATATGTGAAGCACCCAGAAAGACAGAAACACCAGGTAACATCAACAGAATGCTTTAAACTGAAAAAAGAAATCCTTGCCGCCCTGAATTTAATGAAAAGAAACACAAATTAGACTTCTTGTAAATTCATTCTTTCCTGAAAATGAAACTTTCAGAATCATTTTCAGGCTCTGAAATGTCTTGGAGGCCACCATACACATTTCACGTGTATCCTAGAAATTAAATTCAAGTGAAGTTATTTAGTGGGTCACTGGGTACCAGCAGGCAGCTTGGTCCTACAGCCCATCCAGCTCGGACCATGACTGGAGAAGGGGAACCCTGTCACATCTTCAGCAGTCAGACAAGAAGGAATACCCAGCATCCAACTGACATTTGACCCCTTGGTTACTGCTGGTATCGATTTATGTGATAGCAACATTTTGGGGGTTTTATTTAATTAATCTGTGAATAAAAAAGAAAAAAAGAAAGCTCAGTTCCTCTGACTGCCCCAGCTATGAGTCATAGCAAGGTATTAATTATTTAAAGCAAAACTCTGCTGTTATTGAAAATATCTCTCAGATTTTTTCCCACATCTTTATTTTTTGACAAATTAGTAAAAATAGACTGCTGGTTATTTAAAATATGAGCGCGGAAGTGCTGCTGCTTTGGTGAGTCAGCTACACATAAAGAAGCTAATACTATTTTGGCTGGAAAATGAAGAGGTAATATTAGAGACCAAAATAGTATCTTTAATCTCATTTTTCACTGCAAGAGTATATGTATTTGAAGTGTTAAATATGATCTTTTTCTTTAATTACACAGTGCTCTAAAACACTTTAAAAGCTGAAAGAGGCATATGACTCTCATAAATATGCAGAATTGCAAGTAAATGAAAGTTTAAAATCTCAAAGATTTGAGAGCCTTTTTCACGGATTGGCAGAACAATACAAAGGATAAGTATACCTTTTAAAAGTTAAAGATCACTTAGATTTGTCTTCCCTTTGAATGCCTATCTTGGAAAGGGTTCAGCAATAATCTCTGATTTACAGATGTATTTCTGGAAGAGGGGAACCAGCAGAAGCTTTTAGGGGCTGTAGCATATAAGTGTATAGCAGAGAAGAAGAAAAGTTAGCAAAATATGAACGACAGTGAAAAACAAAACCAGTTAAAAACATTTTGTTTTGTAAAATACCAATGGATGACATTAAAATTTAAGTATCAAGTTTTATTTTTCCATATTAGTATCTTTCCAAGCCTATAAATATAGTGGACTGTGTTTTGACATTTAGATTTTATTCCACTATAATCTATAAAAAAACACAGTTAAAGTTACAGACATTTACATTCAAATCAGGTGTATCCATTTTTTTTTTTACTAAAACTGGGCAACCAGCTTTAGAAAAAGTAGTCTTGATTCTGCATAACCCATCCAAAATGTTCTCTTTTTCCACTGCAAACCTCAACAATTCCCATTTGAGAAGGTAAACCTTCAGTACAAAATGTGAGGCAGATCAGTGGACTGCAAAATAGGTACAGAGTAATATACAAAGATGTACTTAGATAATTATTAAATTTCCTGGGCCCATTTTAGAGCACCTTAACTCTATCTCTTGGATTTGCAGAATATTTTAACAGATTTCCAACTTTATTTTCCCAGAGTTCAAACTTCTTAACTCAATATCCTGCTATAATAAACACATCTATAGCAGTGTCTCAGCTGCAAATATAATCTAAGCATGAAAAATTGCATAACTGAATGGCATATAACTTGGAGTGGTATAAACTGACTCTAAAACTTTATTACTAGGGCAATTTAAAGGAAAAATTACTGATTGAATGTTTCAGGCTTTTATGACCATTAAACATTTCTTTAATGACCTCTAATGTGCTTCAAAGTGAGCATCTTTAAAACCTGGCCTAGATCACTCTACATCAGCTGTGAGGAACGTTTCCTGTCAAGGTGATTTATGAGTTTGGTGACTGTCACAATAACATACATCTTCACACTAGCCAGTAGTAACGTGAAAAAAATAATTGAGATTCACCATTAAAGCATGACCGTGATAGACAATTTTCAATGGCTATGCCAGACCAAAATTAGTGCTCCAAATTAATTTGAGTGAAAAAGCACAGGTTTTGACTAAGCCTGCTTTAGGCAATGGTTAACTATACCTACACATTTACAGGGCTACCCCAGCTTTATACCACCTTCTTTTCCCCTGATACACTATTGCGCTAGTGCAACCTCTTTACTTGATGGCAAAGGTGAATTTCAGAATGAGGAATCTCTCATTCTCCATAGCCCATGATGGCAGTGGATTATTTTCTATTGCAGCCCCAGCACCTGTATGTAAAGCCTAGATTCTGAGAACAGACCAAATAAACTTGTCCTCATTTTTTCTTAGTTCTCTATTCACTGTATGCTCAACTGCAATAGTTTAACAATATAATTTCATACCCCAAGGACAACCAACAATTGAATTTTTAATAGGCTTTGTCTTCAAAGAGAGATGTTTCTGAGCATTAGTTATACCTCTTGTTGCAGTTCTTATACCTGGAGAATCAGCTTCTTACATTCATACTGGATTTAAGGTAGATCTCAGTAAATTCTCCTAAGGGCCATAAATCAAACACCATTAAAATTATGCTTTCCAGCCCTAGTGGCTGGCTCTGATGATGCAAAGAGCCTCTGTCATGTAAAAATGGTGCAGAAGGAATGTTAAAAGACAAGTTTATTTGTGCTCTTCTGTTCTCTTCCTTTAAATGGGAATAATATTTGTGCTCTTCTGTTCTCTTCCTTTAAATGGGAATAACCTTGTTAGTTTTCAAGGGAGATACCAAGATTAAATTTATTTAGGTGGTTGACCAGGAGAATTTAATTAGAAGTCACATTACAATAAAGCAAAACAATAGTTAGCTTGGATTGGAGTTATGATTGCAATTAATCTCCAATGACTCTGCTCTCTAATAAGCACTGCCATCCTACTGATGCTCAAAACATAATACCTTTGCAGTTGAAATGCATTTTTTTAAAAGCATAAACTCCTGTAATACTAGCTCTAAACTTCATTTTGCATAACATTTTAGCATATTCTTAAGAAAAGGTAAAGCAAATTTTGTATTCTGCATGGTTCTTAAGGACTTTATTCTAGGTGCAGTTAGATCTAGGTCCAGTGTGTAAAACAAGGCAAGATCAATTCTACTATTGAAACTGGCACTGAATCTGGCAAAGGATGCAAAGTGTCACAGAAGGGCTTCTTCAGGTGTGTTAATCAGAAAAGGAAGGTGAAAGAAAACATACCACCTGATAAAAAATGCTGTTAAATTGGTAAAAGTAGAAGACTGAGGTACTCAATTGTCGGAATCACCCACAGATTGGGGTGACCCTGGGTGGTGGTAAAGTCTCTCCTCCAACCTGTGCCTTCAAAGAAAGACTCAGTAGTCTTCAGTCATCTGGTCTCAAGGCAGTTTATTGCATGTTATCTCAAGGCACACAGACTCCCTGACATTCTCTCTGACTCCTTCTCCCTCTGCATCTCTCTCTGTCTCCCCCGCCCAAGGGGCTGGTGCCATCTTTTATATCACACATTACGTATTAAATGTTTACAGTTTTTCCCCAATGCCTATCACCTATATTGAACAGTGACTTTCTACTCTAAACCAATCTGTGACTGCCAACATCACGAAGAACATGAAGGATAGGAAGGAGAAAGAAGAAGGACAGGGCATGCCCAAATCCCTCCATCTTAGAACTTCTGACCCCCATGTACAAAACTCAGACCCCTCTGTACAAGGCCTAAAACACCCCTGTACAGCACTCAAAAATCCTTCCTTTCACTTTGTGACTACTTCTATTATAATATCTAAACTTTTGTGATTTCTTGTTCTTCCTGCAAGGTTGGTAAATTGTTCCATGGATCAAATTCAAAACCACAGGTGTTTCTGGCTGCTTGCCGGAGACCTCTGGGTCTCAGAGGCTTCTGACCTGGACCCGGAACATCCAAGAGTGTCTGAGGGGCACCTTGGGTTCTGACACTCAATATTTTTTTTTTTTGCCTCAGTCTTCAAGGGCAGTCTCTCTTTCCATACCTCAAGAATGAATGGACAGCAGAATGGGGTCTGGAGGAGCCAAGTCCTTTGTACTGTAAGAAAAGATCAGGTTCCTAACTACCTGAGGAACTTGAGCATACATAAGTCTATGGGACCTGATGAAATATATCCAGGAGTCCTCAGGGAATTAGGTGATGTAGCTCCCAAGCTACTCTCCATGCTATTTGAAAATCCATGGCAGTCAGGAGAACTCCCAGGTGACTGGATAAAGGGAAACATTACACTCATCTTAAAAAGGGAAGAAAAGAGGATACTGCTAAGGCACATAGAGGACAGAGCGGTGACAGCCAGCACTGAGGACAAATCTTGTTTGACCAGTCCAGTGGCCTTCTGTGTTTGGGGGACTCATCAATGGACAACAGAAGGGTTTGCAGATGTCATCTATCTGGACCCTGTAAAGCCTTTGACACAGTCTTCCACAACATCCTGCTCTCCAAACTGGAGAGAGATAGATTCAGTGGATGGGCTGTTAGGTGAATAAGAAATTGGATGGTCACATCCAGAGGGTAGTGGTCAATGACTCAGGCTGGACATTAATGGTTAAGTGGTGTCCCTTAGTAGTCCATACAGGGACCAGAGTTATTTAATATCTTCATCAATGACATAGACAAAGGGATTGAGTGCACCATCAGCAGATTTGCAGATGACCCCAAGCTGAGTGGTGCTGTTGACACAACTGAACGATGGGATGTCATCCAGAGGGACCTAGACAAGCTCAAGAAGAGCTCATGGGAACCTCATAGGGTTTAACAAGACCAAGTGCTGGTGCTGCACCTGGGTCAGAGCAAGCCCTGGTATCAATCCAGGCTGGGGATGGGCAGATCACAGCAGCCCTGGCCAGAAGGACTTTTGGGGGCTGGGGGAGGAGAGGTTGGACATGACCCAGCCATGGCACTCACAGCCCAGAGAGCCAAACGTGTCCTGAGCTGCATCCAGAGCAGTGTGGGCAGCAGGGCCAGGGAGGGGATTCTGCCCCTCTGCTCTGCTCTGCTCTGCTGAGACCCCACCTGCAGTTCTGCATCAGCTCTGGGGTCCCAGAAAGGACGTGGACCTGCTGAAGGGAGTCCAGAGGAGGGCCAAAAAACTAATCAGAGGGATGGAACATCTCTCCTGTCAGGACAGACTGAAAGGATTGGGATTGCTCAGCCTAGAAAAGAAAAGTAACATAATTTGGAGTGACCTAATTGTGGCCATCCAGAAACTGAATGGAACCTACAATGAAGATAGAGACTATTTACAAGAGCATGTAGTGACAGAACAACAGGGAATCAGTTTAAGCTGAAAGAGAGTAGGTTTAGATTAGGTATTAGAAAAAAGAATTTGAGGGTGCTAAGGCACTGGAAAATGTTACCCAGAGAAGCTGTGGATGCCCCTTCCCTGGAAGTGTTCAAGGCTAGGTTGGATGAGGCTCTGAGTGATCTGGTCTGGTAAAAGGTGTCCCTGCCCATGGGACATGTCCCTGCCCATGGAAGGAGATGATCTTTAAGGTCTTTTCCAAACCCAAGCCATTCTATGATTCTACATTTTTGTTTTCCTGGACGTAGCAGAAATCTCATATGAGTCCTGAAAAACACTTTGTTGATTATCTCTTCTGATATGCTTTCCACAGCTTTTTGCCACACAAGTGGGCAATTTAGCTTTAGTTTACAATGTGAGAACAAAGAAATATTTCAGATTGCAACACTAGCTATAATCTGAAATTATCAGCTTATCAACAATATATACAACAACAATTATATAGTTGTAGTATTGCACAACATCAATTGTATAGATTAGTTCTATATTATATAGCACTGGTATATTGTATATTTTACAACAACAATTATATAGAGTAGTTCTATATAATATAGAACTGGTAATAATTATTGATATCACAAGAGGGAAATGTCAGTATTAAAAAGAAAAATGGCATGATTTTACTTTACAGGACTTGCAATTTTAGCAAGATTGCATAAGGTAGCAAACACTCCACAGGCTGACCCTTAGCCACAGAGATGTGCTTATGTTCTTGAAGAGATACAGATTTTTGTTAAAAAAAAAAAAAGAAGAAAAATATCATAAGACAACCCTCAGAAAAAGAAAAACACTGAACTGGGCACAAAATGAATCAGCACACTCCAATATTTAAATATCAATTAACAAATATCAAGATGTCAGTAAAGCCATTTCTATGTTACAAATAGATGTAGCCGACCTCGCTCAAACTTGTCCTTCCTGAGAGAGAGATGAGACACTGGTAATTAGTTTTTAAATAAAGCTTTATTTTTATTCACTGCATGTCAATAAGAATTCAAGTTAAGCCTCACACAATTAAAGCAATATAACACTGCACAAGTTATTGCATTTGTGCAAGGATACTTAATAGATTGTATATTACAGTGTAGAAAGGACATAATGTATCATAACATTCCAAAGTACAGGCAGATTTTAAAGGGCATTATTTCTGCAGATAGAAAGTATAACTATTTTTTTAACTACAGAAAGAAAAAGAATTCTCTCTATGTATATGTGTTATATAAAGAATATTTCTATGCGTATATAACTGTGAATGTTTTTGAGCAAAATTTCTCAGAAATTAGATCCAGACAAAGAATCCTTTCCTAGGAAATCTCAGTGGATTTCCCTGAATAGTCCTGGTTTTCTCTTTATGAAAATCTGCAGTGTGGAAACCTTCCCTCCTCTCTATAAAGAGTAGGATCTGAAGCATTTATCTCAAGTTTAAAGACAAGATTCATGAATATGATACTGAAGTTTATTCAGGGTGGAGAGGGTGTGTAGATCAGTTAGAAAGGATTTATGAAACTTACTATAATGTTCAGCTCCTTGGTTTAAATAGTATTGTACTCTGAACCAACACAAAATTTCTGATACATACTGAAATAAATTTCATAGATACAAGAAATTACAAGGCTGCTGTTGTGATGCAGAATTAAAAAATAAAAATAATAACTCAAGAAACAGTATATAAAGATTTGGCTAGAAAGTAAAATTGCAGGCAATAAAGATGTAGGGGTAATAAAGACTTTGCCTTATTTTCAGTCTGCTGTTCTCCACACAATGATAAATAGTACAAGGGCAAGTGCTGGAGAGCTACAGAGTACTGAGGTAGGAATAGCTAAGTATTATCCTGTAGTCACATCAGTCACAACAAAATTCCACAGACCAAGGAGAACTATTCAGAAGATGTGGTATATTTACTCTTCAAGACTAAACTAAATCAGCTTCCTGAATTGTAAGTGAAAATTTGAAATGATAGATTTTTGAAGTGATACTCAACTTGTCCTGACAAGAACATACAGATGTAGAAAAGTTTTGTTGAGCCACTGGATGTGCTCAGGGTGTGATATCCTTTTACACATGAGAAAGTATATATGCCTATCCATAGAGGCCTCCGTTTAATAGGCATTAATATCCCTCTATCTCCTGGTACATAGGCTGGGGCTAAATCTTCACCTTGTGTTCCTCTCACCTAAAGACTCAAGGAGACAGTTTCTGCCTTTCTTATGAAAGGAAGAATGGGAGAGCTGAGATTGTTTTATAGGTTTTCCATCCTGCAGAGCCTCCAGATCAAGCTGCAGGGTGAACAGTAGGTTTCCTTCTAAACATCTCCATCACAAGGACTCAATATTCTCTTAGGAATCTCAGTATTGTGCCCACAACCTTCTTGAATCTCAAAAGCAAGATTTTTCCACAATGGCAGAGGTAGGGACAGCACTGACCCATGTGAGCCATAGGAAGGAGTAACATCATCACTGGAATGGATCCCACACTGATCAAGAAGTTCACACAGAGAGAAACTGACTTTTGCTTGAAAGGGAGTAATTCTACACCAAGCTGGATGTGAGGTTCATGTGTTGTGCAATTTATTCTTCCTGTAGCTGTTGAGCAAGTATGAGTACACACCCTCTCCAGGCAAAGTTTTTGCCTTTATCTGTATGCATACTGCTTAAAAAACACGTGTTTTTCCTGATGTTCTTGCAGTTATTTTAAAAATTTAAAATGTGGATATGTTGCTTTGTTTGTTCTAGCTTATGAGAGAATGAGAATATCAGAAAGCTACTATCTCATTGTACTTTTGACTGAAAATGTAGAAAGCAAAAAAAGTCATCACTCAAAAGCATATATAAAAGCATGGTGACCACAGTCAGTAATATGTGTTAACTCTTTTTTATAATTTAATATGCCTTATAGTTTTATATGCTATGTTCATTTTCATAAATGTACCTTTTTCTGCGTATATCAGATTTAAGATATTTTTTCTGAAGTTCTTGCAGTAATTTTAACAATTTTCAGTGCATTTTAATGGATCTCCAACATAAACCCAAATGTAAGCAGACAAATATTCATAAATATATTCATAAATAAACTACTAATAATCTAAAAAATAACTATTCAACTTATCATTTTAAACATATTAAATTGTGAAGTATTAAAGTGTTAATAAATATTTACTGAAGTAGATATATAATGATTCTGAATAACCTTATGCTTACCAAAAATCACTGCAGTTATTATAAAGAGTCAAATGATTCTCTATGAAATTATGGTTACCAGAAATTACTGTGGTTATTATAAAGGCAGTATTTAACTTGAAATCAATACATCCTTATAGCTATCGATCAAGTTTTGTAAACTTAAATGACAAATGCAAAGAAAGACTGAAATTGATGTTGCTGATGTAAATCAGTGAAAGACTGATAAAATCCTTTTGGCAATGTTACACAGCAATCACTTGTGTAACTCCCTCTGAGTCTTTTCACAAGTTGAAGCATTTGGTGCTGATTTTCAGTGCTCAATCATCTCTCCAGAAGGCACTTAGGAGCAGCAATTGGCTTTGCAGTTATTTCCATCACTGTTTTTCAAAGTGATCTTAATGGACCATGTGTTCTCAGTAAAGGGCTTATTTCTCTTCTGAATTCCTCTGCATACTGAGGAAGGATTATCCTGTCACATCACTGGGAATTATAACAGAGTCTCATAAGTAATTGAAACCCAGGTGTCTCCAACATTTTCTTCCACACCCAAGAGACAAGGCCATATATGCCAGATTACACTAAAGGGACTTGCAGTGGAGCAGCATTGCTCTTGTAATCCCTTAGTCCGCAGTACCACAGTTACAGCTCTACTACCTGCCAAATGTTACCCTGAAGGACATATTTGGGCAGTTCAGTGACAGCTGTTCCCACTTGAATATGAGAAATAGCATGTTTCTCACCAAATACAAATTTATTTTTTCTTTGCAAAAAAATTATTGATTTTTCACATAGTTTTTTGCAGCCTTTCTTGCTTATCTTGGCCTTAGATGCGGCTTGACATCTTCCCTCTTCTCCAAAACTTCCCAATAAACAAGGACCTACCCTAACCAAAACAAGCCCTTTAGGAATGCAGCCACAGGGATCATGTCTGCAAAATGCCATAGCATTTCTGGTGGTTGTATAACTTCTCAGTAAGTGCGGGGATTGCTGGACTCCAGGACGGTTTGGGTGGGTGGTAGCGAAGGATCTCTGAGGCCCGGTCTTTAGAGCATAGGGTTTATTATAAAGGATGAAGGGCCCTGCTTAGAGTTGCCAGCCGCAACTCGTGGCAGGCCCAGGGAGAGCGGGGGGAGAGAGAGGGAGAGAGAGAGATGGTGCCAGCTGGGTGTCCCAGCAGGAAGGTCCGAGAGAGAGAGCGTCCGGTCCCTCGGCCACACCTTATCAGGGGGCTTCAAGGTGGGCTGGGACAGGACTTGGGCCAATGGGGTTACAGACATCGGATACTTCAGGGGAGGGTTACAGGTATGGGATGAACCATACATTGGGGGGTGAGACAGGACATTCCATTTGACCTTAGGTTCTATCAGAAAGGGGGGATTGCATTATTGTTTTCGGGATGCTCAGTAATGAAGGTTTGGTATTTCAAACCTCGTTTTCATCTCGACATCTGTATTCTCTGATTCTTTTGCCAGGCCCTCATATTTATAGGGCCTTGCTATTTCATCTTCCCCAACATGTAAGAAACAGTGTACATGTGTAGAGGAAACCTTAATTATTGTCTTGTTTTCTAACAACTGCAACTTAAGTCTGTTCCAGAGTTTAAAGGTTTAGAGAGCAAATGTATGTATATATATATATATATATATATATATAAAATCATCATTTATGTATATTCAGTTGATAATTTCCTGGTATATGATAATTCTGAATTTGAATATGTTAATGACAGCTGTCGCTTGCATAACATGCCTGAATCAAGAAAATCTGTTTATATATTTATACATACTTTGCATAAATTACACTCCTCAAGTCTGGGAATACTGCTCTAATGCAAAAATAATTCACAGGGGAGTTACTTATATGTTTGATTTTGATTTTTTTTTTTTTAAGACAGAGGCTTTTCTTAAGCAATTTGCCTAAAATGTTACATTATTCTTAATGAAGTAAAATTTTGATTACAAAACTCACAAGAAATCTGTATCACTATATGTGTTCACATTAAAGTCAGTGTCTTGATCTAAGTCTTTTAGAAACCCTGGAGACCAGATCCTTAGAGATTGCTCCACTCAGCTCAGTGACATACTAATGCCAAAGGGCAATTTCCGTTCCGAGGAGGCTCCAGTGTCTGCCGCACATTGAGAAGAGGGAAGCAGGAGCTGCAGCAAACCTGTTTGTGTGGAGTTGCACAAGCAAAGCCCAAAGGAAATCTTGATGAAAGCACTTGAGCATGGGCAGGGTGCACTGGATTTCAAGGGAGGGAGCAGGCTTTCCAGAGCATGTACATAGCCTGGGTTCGGATGCCTGCCTGCTGGGCACCCCAGCAGAACGCATCGTCTGGAGCAATTAGAACCTGGAGCCATGTAGGAATAGCCAAATCACCCTCCTGACAGTAGCTTTGCAGCCCTTGGTAATGTCTGAGCAACTGAAAAACACTTGGCTCTTTTATGAAGAATAAAAGACAACTCCTTTTGGGCTTGACAAAACCTTTGCTTCATTGATTTTAAATTAAATATTTTGTTACCTGTTTCAGGCTTTATAATCAAAAGGGATAATTTTTCCCTCTCTTTTCCCGCTTTTTTTTTTTTTTTTTTTTTTTTTTTTTTTAGTGTCCATGTGTAAAACCTTGCACCAATTTTTTACACAAATCTGAAAACAATTGCAGTATCCCACCATTTCTACATTAAATACATGAATGTACATAAAATGTCTGGAAACAATTGTGGAGCTGAAGTTGTAACAGGTTGAGGAAAAAAAAATTCTTCAGTAATGGCAGGGATATTAACAGCAAGAGCATACAAAAAATTTAAAAAAATAAAAATCATGATGCTATGCTCTTTGTGAGGATTTGTGCACATACCAAAATGCAGGTAAGGCTGCAGTGGTGCCTGGCTTCAGTTAGCACAGGCACTGAAGGCAGTGAAGATACTTGCACAGACTTTTGCTTCTAATGGCAGACATTCCTACCTTCTTTATATTTACTATCCTGTCACATGTATTGCATGGCTTTATTAGCTATTACCCCAAAATGCTGTTTCTTCAGGGATGTTTTTTTTACCCAAGATAAGCACAAGCTGGCTATCATGATACAGATAGCTTCATGTGCCATTGACCCATCTATCCTGCCTCACAACTGGAATTACTTACCTGACTTACTTCTCCTGTCTCCCAAGGGTATTTTGACAATTAATTACTTCAAATTTGAAAACATTTTCACCCCCATTTTTTATCATTTGTGATGGAATTGCACATATATCTAAGAATTGTGTAGTGCATGCAAAACACATCAATACCCTGATTTCTGTGAATTACTCAATAACATGCTTGCACTACAGCTATCAAGACCGTAACTTTATGAAGCAGAAGGATTGCTGTTGCAAAGCTGAAATAGGAATTTGAAAAACGTTCACTTAAATTGTCACAGCATTTAGACAGCCATTGACCAAGCTGTTCACTAACAGCAGTGTGCTTCAGCAAGCAAACTCAACAAGCCAGAGACCTGCATGCTCCTCCCTTTAAGTAGCAGGAAACTATGCACTCTCATATTGCAGTATCAGTAAGCTCACTTTGCACCTCCTTACCAAAGTATGAGATCCAGATCCAATAGCACATATATCATTGGAGTACTATGTTGCATTTCATGGAGTCTTCTGATTCCTAAATCCTTCAAATGCCCTGATGGGCAAGGTGTGAGATGCAGAGCCCTTCTGCCAGCAGAGACAGTTGTCTGGAAGAACAAAATAGCATTTCTGAGCACCAGCTTCCAGAAGAGGCAAAACTAATGATATTTACACTTAGACAACTATTCCAGCTCCCCTCTATTGCTTGCAAATAATTTCCATAGGAAAGGATAATAAGGCAATATTGAAGAGGAATACTGAAAAATTAAATATTTTAGCTGCTTAACATATATCATTATAATTAATCATTATTTAATATAGTTTTATATAATGTTATCAGTCTGCAGCCTTTGTCAGGAACAGCTGTTCATTATACTAATCACTGTACTCCCAAAGCAGGGCTAAAAGGGTTGCCATTTGAATGAGGTTTTGAGTGCTGATGGGGAAAAGGAGGCTGTAAGGCTGTAATGGAAAATGGTGTTACTATCAATGTTGGAGAAGATGTCACAGTCCATTTGGTACCTGATAACTGAAAAAGTGAATTATATGGAATATGCAGCCGTATACAAACATGTTCTGTGCTGCAAACCACACATCCTAGCACAGTTCTCCTGGAACACTACTGCAGCTGCCATTTACCAGAAGCCACTGAAGTCAGAGTTTGAAAAAGGCATTTCAGTTGCTCTTTTTCTTTCTTATTTGTTTAGTTATTTTTTCATCTGTTTTGAGGAAATACCAGCATGCTTTTATATTGGACAATTATATGCATTTCTTCATAGAAAATAATAACATTTTTTGTATTTTCTATATGTTGTTTGGCTTCAAAGCCCAGCTTCAAGATTCCCAGTTGTTTCAGCTTCAGTAACAACCTTTATCATTTCCCTTAGCATGCTACTGTTTTCCCTTGCAGGAAAATGCCTTGAAAGTAAGCAAAAATAAACAATTATTTTTTCTTCCATCTCTGAGTCATCTGAATGTACAGTGCGAAATCACAGCCTTTTGTCAACCCTACTGAATATTAGTCCTTCAGCATTTGCTGTCACTGGAGGCAAACGTGATATTGCTGACTTCTTCTGGTAACAACGTTTAATGCTTCACATAAAGGCACAAAAATGGACAGGTCCCCAGCCAAAACCACTGGCTGTTTTTCCCAGAACTAATGGCACATACAAATAACTATGGAGAACTTGTGTTTCCAACTTTATCCAGCATCCCTTAAGAGCCTGTAATTTTATAGAAGGTAAAATTACAAGTGCCAAGACAGTGTCATTCACTTAGGCTTTCTCCATCCACAAAGACTAATTTATGGAAAATAGGCAGGCTACTACAACAGTGCAAGGAATATTTCTGGCATCTGAATGCCTGTCAAAGACAGGCATTGATTATGGGGCCACAGAAACACAGTTCTTATTATTCTGGTAACTAGAAAAAGAGTAGAGTTTCTGTGTTTCATATTTCTGACAATACAGAACTAAAAACAATAACTCCAAAGTGCTAATGTGTTTCCTTAGTGCCATGATTGTTATGATAATTATGTTAACCCAAAAAAATCACTTTACCCAGCCCATAATTTTCTATACAATTTTGCATTTTATAGAGATTGATATATAATAGAAATTGATATTAACAGTAGGGAAATCTCATGCCTTTCATTGACACACATCAATGATGTAGAACAGAAAGGGAGAATAGCATTGTGACAGGGAATTTAAACATGCTGATTATGTGGTTCACAAATGTGACACATATTTTGATCAGTTTATCAAATTATTTCAGCTTTAGCTCCTTGCTTCTTTTCATAATGCCCCATAAAATTCTAATCAATTTAAAAATATATAAATTATTCCTCAACAATGAGGTAAGAATAACTTCAGGAGGGTAAAAATCATTATCATTCGAACTTAGATATGTGGCCTATGGGAATCTTCTGGATCGAGTCACCATTTCAAGTACTGTAGAAAAGCAGCTGCTTTGCCTCCAGAGTAACCTCCTGAAATCCCACAAGAAGAGGCACAGTTGCTGTCAGGGGGGCTCACAGGAAGGAATCAAGGAAGACAATAGGTGACCTTTGGCACATGCCAGGTCAGACTAAGGTCCAAGGAGGAGCTTGGCGGATAAGCAAATGAAGGGAGGGGTGATTGCCAGCAGGCTGATGGAGAGTATGCTAGAAATCATCAGACCCATTGGGAAAAGGGCACTGGAGAGGACATGAGTGCTGCAGAGCACAACCCAAAATTTAACCCAGCTAAAGGTTCAGGCTTTATCCTCATCTGTGGTATAGTGGCTGCTGTAATGAAGTGCTAGGGGTTTCAGACCATTTCCAGTGTAATTCTATGTGACTGAATCCAAGGGGAGTTTACATGACTTTTAAAAACAAAGTAGCCAGTGAAAAGTACTCCCTCATTAAGAGAACAGTAAATCCCTGCAGAACACCTTGGTTAGATAAATTAAACAGTAATCAAATATCTTAAACCACCCACCTCAGTGTGCACAGTCTTTAATTTAACCCATTGAGACTGACTGAATTTGTGCTTGTGCCCTTGCCGAGAGACTGGAACCTGACTGCTGCAAGAAAAGCAATTAGTAAGATGACATAAAACCCAGGCTTTCAGTTCTTGGAGAGTAATGTAGACTAATGCAGAGTGGGAAAAAATCACAAGTGGAATATTTCTGTTGTCACTCACAGCAAAAGTAAAAATGCAAAACAGTAAAAATTATATTTAGAGGAAAATCAGAAGAAAATCCTGCACTTCCTCCCACACTCAAAGTTGTAAGCCAACAGCAGTAAAAATAATACTTAAAAACACTTCATTGCATCTTTCCGATTCCACCCCTATCTCCTCTTTATCAATAACTGGTTTGACACTGAAACTCAGAATTTTCCATTAATCTGTCTATAGACAGGCAGTCCTTTTGTCCTCAACTCTGCAATCCTCCATGTCCTCCATGCTTCTTCATTTACACTGAGAGAATCCTATAGTCTTTTTTCCCATTCCTTCTGCAGTGAGTTGTTGTTTTTATTTTGGAAAGAAGAACCTGTCAGAATAAGTACAAAATAGAGAGATATTAGGTAACAAATTCATAAGGAATACAGGGTAAGGGAAAGTTGAAGTATTATGTTAAACACTCAGCAGGCCATTGGTAGCCACTTAGAAACAAACAAGCGAACAAACAAACAACAACAAAAAAAAAAAACCAAAACTCAAACCAGCAGCTTACTTTGTTGCTTAAAAGATGTTTTAAACTGTAACATAAATGGAATATAACTTATTTTCATCTTATCCAGAGCAAACAAGTTTATGATCCCCAGCGTATAGCTGTTGTAACTAAACCAGTTTCAACAGCTGCTCAGCAAAAACTGCAGAGATCATAATTTCTCAAGCAAATAACCCACTAAGTATTATCAATTAAGCTATGAAACTCAGAAAAGTAAGATCACTGGATCACAAAAGAAGTGGGGTTACTTTTGAAAATCTGAGATTTCTCAAGGATGCATCACAGGAAGATTTTTTTAGGCTGAGAGGGAAGTAATGCCAGAAGAGCTAATCATTCAGCAGTGTAGGATAGCAGGTAAGCTGGCTCTTTCTGTACAGAAAAAAGCCTCCATTTACAGTCTGATGATGTGCCATAAAATGGTGTTCTTGTTTTTCAGCCAAGCTTTCTCCCAAGATAAGTAACCTGTTAGAGACACCATGTTAGCTTTTCTGAGACTACTGTTACTTTGAGATCAAGATTGGAGTGCTGTTTGAAAATCTTTCTAAAGAATAAAGTGAAATTAAAAAATTCTGAGAGTTGTCAGAGTGTCCTGAACAATTTGAATTATTTTACTGAAAGAGAGCCTGGAAATTTCATACCCTATATAAACAGGATAAAAGGTGATTCCTTTCCTTCTATTTTAAAAATAGTATCAAAGAGATCCAGAGAAAACACAGAGAAATAGATGATTAACTTTGGAAATGTTCCACTTGTTTAATCTAAAAATTAATGACTATTTGTATGCTTCTAGGTATATTTGAGCTAAAGATTACAGCAAAGAGCACGGTGCTAAGTATTTTCAATAGAGAGAAAATAAGCTTTTTTTTTTTTTTCATTTTATTTGTAATTTATAGCTTGCTTCAGAGATTCCACAAATAAATGTGTTCTAGTCATCCATGTTGATATTGAGAAGAGAAGCATACCAGACTCTGTTACTGACTTTGCAACTGAGTATATATATCACAAGCTGCAATGACTTTTGGTCTTAGCAGAAACTAAGAAATGGAGTCTTAGGTTTGGCCTGTTAGTTTCTCTCTACTCACAAATTGTGTGTTTTATTCAACTTCACCACTGATGCTGCAACAACACACTTGTCCTTACTCTCATCACCTGTTGTGTGAACAAGGCTGAACACCTCTGACGCTGCTGCTGTGACCCAAACCCTAGCAAAGCTCAGCATGTCAGAACACAAAAGAAATAGTACCAAGAAAATAAAGCCGTCTCCTCCCGAACAAAAGAGGCAGGTTCTGATCTCTTCTGCAGTGTCCAGCCCAGGGACTTGGTAGCTGCTCAGGGACACAGTGGTGGCAGAGCTGTGGAGTCCCAGGAGCTGAAGCTGAGAAACCTTTTTTTTACTCTAAGCAATGACAAACAGTCCCCTACCTACCTTTTCTGTGACATTTCCCACTGAGACAGCAGTCACAGGAAGTCTGATTGGCTGATTCTTCATCTTCTTTCTAGGTGTAAGTCTAAAAGCCAAGGGAGCAGGGGGTAAGGAGCTGAACAGGCAGGCAGAACAGGTTTCCAAATTCTCCTGTATTTCACAGGAAAGTGTCTCCTGTTGCTGGTGTCCATGTTCTTTTTTTCATGCCCCTTTTTGAACAGCTTTTCACCAAACAAGCTTGGCAGACTTCTGGTTTCTAACTTGTCTCAGATGAGTCATATTTTGAAACAGGAGGTCAGAAAAGTAATAAAACTGCAGAGCCAGAAGGGACTTCAAGTCCTATCCTGTCCATCCTTCTGTAAGAGTAAATTGCAACCAAGCCACCTCAGATAAATACTTATTTTCTGTGATTTCTCTTCATGGCTTGTTCTAGTGCATTGTTTCTTGGTAGCAGGAATCTTTTTCTTAACAATTCCTATATTCCCAGATAAGCTCAGCTTTGTCTTGTACTATCCTGCCAGAATTAGTCATTCTTTTCTTCTATAATAAAATTTGATAAATCAGAAAACAAAACAAGATCTTGTAGGTATGTTCATTACGCTTTTCATCCGAGACAGATTTTCTTACCACATGTTGTTTTTCCTCAGATTGTTTCTATTTGCCCATATTTTTCTTTGAGTGCACTCTTCAAATCTCAGGAAACTTTTTGAAATAAGTAATCTCTATTTCCAAGATGATGTTATATGATGTGCTCCATACATAATTTCCTGCTGAATTCCTGCCAATAACTCCAGTTATTCCCACTTTTATACCTGCAAAGTTAATTTTTTATCTTTCATTTCCACACTTTTCAGTTGTCCTCTCTGGATCTCATCTTCTTCGTGTCATCCCTCCTGTTTGTGAATCTCCTATGTCATGTAGCCTTCTATGTAGCCCTGTTCACTGTTCTTCTTCAGAAAGGTTCTCATATTGTTGTTGCCTTGCAAGTCACTCTCTGGACATAAGCCAGAACAAATAACCTGTGGTGACCATTTGAATTCTCCTGTAGATAGCTTTCTTCAAGTATTTTCCCTGTTGATTTGTGAAGTCGCTCATTCTAGAATGAGCACCTATTTTTTTGCACCTATTTTTCAAGTCCCTCGTGTTACAATGTCATGTGAGACAGTATGCAGAGCCTTTCTGGTGCACATTTCTGCCCATCTAGTAATATGAGTGGACAAGTATGTTATTCTTGAACAATCTCTGCTGGCTTCCATCTTTAGTTTATTGGCACTGAAGTTCTCTTGAAATAACTGAAAAGTACTGGAACAAATATTATACTGCATAGTGAATGCAGGCAGACTGACTGATGAGGAGAAGGCAGAGGTGCTTAACCTTCTTTGCCTCTTTAGTGGGAAGATGACTTGCCCTCAGGACAACTGTCCTCTTGGGTTGGTTGATGGTATCAGGGAGCAGAATGATGCCCCTGTTATCCAAGAGGAGGCAGTCAGAGAACTCCTGAGCTGCTTGGATATTCATAAGTCCATGGGGCCAGATGGGAACCATCCCAGGGTGATGAGGGAGCTGGCAGATGAGCTTGCAAAGCCACTCTCCCATCATTTACCAGCAGTCCTGGCTCACTGGTGAGGCTCCAAAGGACTGGAAACTGGCCAATGTGACACCCATTCACAAAACAGGTGGGGAGGAGGATCCTGGCAATTATAGGCCAGTTAGCCTTGACTGTACCAGGTAAGGTTATGGAACAGTTTGTATTGAGTGTCATCACACAGAACTTACAGGATGGCCAGGGGATCAGACCCAGCCAGGTGGATGATGTGGGAAAGGCTGTGGATGCTGTGTACCTGGACTTCAGCAAGGCCTTTGACACTGTCTCCCACAGGACACTCCTGGAAAAGCTGGCAGCCCACGGCTTGGACAGGAGCACTCTTTGCTGGGTTAGGAACTGGCTGGATGGCTGGGCCCAGAGGGTGGTGGTGAACAGTGCTGCATCCAACTGGGGCCAGTCACCAGTGGTGTCCCTCAGGGGTCTGTGCTGGGGCCAGTTCTGTTTAATATCTTTATTGATGACATGGATGAGGGGATTGAGTCTTCCATCAGTAAATTTGCAGATGACCTTAAGCTGGGAGCATGTGTCGATCTGTGGGAAGGTAGGAGAGTTCTGCAGAGAGACCTGGAATGGCTGGATGGATGGGTGTAATCCAATAGGATGAAGTTTAATAAGTCCAAATGCTGAGTCCTGCATTTTGGCCACAATAACCCCTTGCAATATTATGGGCCGGGGACAGTGTGGCTGGACAGTGCCCAGGCAGAAAGGGACCTGGGGCTACTGGTTGACAGTTGGCTGAACATGAGCCAGCAGTGTGCCCTGGTGGCCAAGAAGGCCAACGGCATCCTGGCCTGTGTCAGGAATGGTGTGGCCAGCAGCACCAGGGAGGTCATTCTTCCCCTGTACTTGGCACTGGTGAGACCACACCTTGAGTGCTGTGTCAAGTTCTGGTCCCTCAGTTTGGGAAGGACGTTGAGACGCTTGAGTGTGTCCAGAGGAGGGCAACAAGGCTGGTGAGGGGCTTGGAACACAAACCCTGTGAGGAACGGCTGAGGGAGCTGGGGTTGTTTAGCCTGGAGAAAAGGAGACTCAGAGGTGACCTTATCAATCTCTACAACTCCCTGAAATGTGTTTGTAGTCATGTGGGGGTTGGTCTCTTCTCCCAGGCAACAACTGACAGAATGAGAGGACAAAGTCTTAAGCTGCACCAAGGGAAATACAGGTTGGATGTTAGAAAAATGTTTTTTTATGGAAAGAGTGATAAAGTGGAATGGTTTGCCCAGGGAGGTGGTGGAGTCACCATCCACTGGATGTGGCACTCAGTGCCATGGCTTAGTTGGGATGTTAGGGCATGGGTTGGACTTGATAATCTTGAAGGTCTCTTCCAACCTCATTCTGTGAATTCTGTGAGTCTCATCTTTCTAATAACGATAATCTTTAACACTTCATTCCTTGAACTTTACACAGCCCCAAAGACTTTTTTATTCACTTTTTCTCCAATTTTTCAAAATAAAAAATTAGTATCCCAAGGCCTTCTTTACATGGAGAAAAATGGGCTATCAAACACCCAATAGATATACAGCAAAAATTTGCATTATATTACTCTGTGATGTGACAGTTTGAAGGTGCTCATAAAATATGAATCAGATTTGAATTTATGAATTCTATGCCTAAACCAGCAATACAATAACAAGCAAAGTATGTCTGCTGGAAAGAAGCTACAGAACAAACAAAAATCAGTTTCCAGAAAAGATCCTAATATCTGTGAATCACCACAGCCAATGAAGATTTCAGGGCAAACATACAGAATTTGATGGAAAGAAATTTCCTTCAAGCACATTAAAAATCATTAGAAGTTAATGATTTCATTAGAAAAAGGGGATTCAGAAAAATGGGGGACAATTACTACTGAACAGGAGAACAATGTTAGGGAAAAGAATCCCAAAACAGACCAGAGAAGAATCAGAAGAGGATAGCATCTGAAGTATCTGTAGAGAAGAGTGCCCACAGTTGCTCAACACAAGTGACACTGTCTGGGCTCTGCAAAGTCCAAGCTGCAAAGTTAACACATACTTTAAAAAATATTAATGGCAATTAAATGTTCTGAACAAGGCAAACATAGCAAGTTCATGGGGGTTTGTGTCCTATAGAGCATTCAACCTTTTATCTCTTTTGAAAGAGATACCAGCCCCATTTCTTTCCATTTTCTACAACAATGTAATGACATCTATCTAGCAGCTTACTCTGTTCAGGCTGCCAGCTAAGGATGTACATCAAATAAAACCTTGTCTGCTGGATTTCAGTTCTGTTGTGTTTGACACACAGACATGTATGATTTTGGATAAAGAGTCAGACCTTATCCTCCTTACTATGCATTCACATAGTGAACACCTACATTGTGGGTGAGCTGAATTGCAGTAAACAAAAACATCAATTACCTATTGTTTTAAAAAATGGTTCAGACAAATTCAGCGGTACTAGTTATCTAGTAACTGATTAAAATTTTACACTTTTATTCTAAGAGATGGTGATATACACCATGTCACATTCAGTCTGCAGTTGCCCCATAATACCAGAAGTCTCTCCAGTATCTTCAGGCTCATCAGAGGAGCACTTTTAGAGCAAGAAGCACTTCACCACTATGACAGAGTATTTGTACTAAAGACCCAGACATTCAGGGTCATACATGAACCAAATCAGTTCTCTTTATAAAGACCTTGCTCCATGAGAGAAAGACAAGCAGAAGGAATAAGTGGAAGAGAGGAATAAGGCAACAGCAGCTGCTAATACAGGACTCCTCCTAGCTGAGCAAACACAGGAAATTCCATGGTTTTCTGTGGCTAGAATTAAGTAAAAGTAAATCAGTATGTTGGTATACAAAGAGCTGGAAGATGGCAGAACAACCAATTGTACAAGGTAATGCAACATAGATGAAAATACATTCTATAATGTGGGAAGAGGCAGGATAGACAAAGAAATAATACAACTATTTGCATTGTTCATATATTGTTAACCCACAGTCATGACTGCAGAGTATGTATATACGTGTATGTGCATGTGTATGCGTGTGTGTTATGTATGTATATATGTGAATAAATTTGTACAACTCCATTTCCTTTAAAGAGATGATCCTCCATTTTAAATAGTGCACACACAGCAGCAAGATAACAGCATGTGTGTTAGTCTGAAAGTGAAGTCATATAAGATCTTCACTGTCTTTTCTTGGTTTGGAAGAGTCTTTTTACTAATGACCATGCTGGACCTGTGGCACACCGAGAAGGTGGTGCTGCCTTTTCCTTCAAAAATCCCCTACAGCCCTTTGCAGTCTGCCTGTTTAACTTCTACTGAAATTTCTGATCTTCACAGCACCATAGTAACTCCTCAATGACAGTTTAAGAAGTGCAAATGGTACTAGCTGCAGGGCTCAACAGACTTCAGACTTGGAACAAAGCGCTACTGACATCTGCAAGAAGAAAGTTTAAAAAAGCAAAATCGAGCTCTGACACTGCAGTGCACCTCAGCTCTGCTGAAAGGCTAAAGGACAAATTCTGTGGTAAAGCCATACACAGAGATATCAGACTTTTAACTTAGGAGGGAAGCTTTGAGAAGCATCTTTCAGATCCTGTTTGACAAATCTTATTCACTGTCTCACCATCCCTGATGAAAGCCTGAGAGTGCTCAGTGAGCAGAAGCAGGAACTAAGGCAGAGCCACCTCCTGCTGTTAAGCCAATCTCAAAAGAATTTTTCCAATTCCCTTTGTCTTCAAAGTAATAGCTGAACTTCAGCAGATCTTCCAGATGAGAAGAGATTTCCATGGACCATAATAAGGACCTGCAATAAGGCAGGCTGCAGAGATTCTAACTCTGCTGCTCTGAAACTGTAAACTCTATAGATGGACCCAGTGAGGGTCTCAGTGGGCAAGCCCTACTGTAACCTGCTGGAATTTACAGCAACTGAAAGCACGAGGAAAAACATCCTGCAAATCACAGGTCTGGAAAAGTGGATACAGAACATGAGAAACAGACAAGAACCTGAAGTGTTCACCGTTTTTCTCCATAGGTTTGGAAAGTAGAGTATACACAACATGAGCAGACAGGCTCCCATACACCTGCATAATTCTTGAAGAATCTCACATAATTCCAGAGGAGGCTGAGGAGATCTGAATCAGCTCTAGCTACCCAGATCATCCCCGGAAGCTGAGTGCATTCAGCACCTGAAAGGTTCATTCTCCCTTCTCCTCCCTAGGGATGCCATCAGTCCTCGAGTTTGCAGTTTATCAATAGGCTTTAATAAATAGCATAGAGAGGCATCCCACCAAACCACTTTCTTTTTGCTTAGACATAGCTGTGCTAGATAAATGCTATTAAACACTCATCGTGTGAAGCTAGGAATAAATCTCCACAACTGCTTAGCCAAGAAGAAATAGTTCAGAATAGTGCATTATGAGACCACCTAGAACATTATTCTTGCTTGTCACACATGAATTTTCTTGTTCTCTAGGAAATTCAAGGACTAATGCTTTGCCTGCCCTGTCAAAACAACTTGATCTGTTGAGGGATATTTGTTACTTCCCAGAGCTTATAGCTGATGTAAAGATAGGTTAAGAGTTTTAAATAGACACAGTAGAGGTGCAAATGAATGACTGAGTCAAATAACTGATTAAACTGTTTTGGGAAAAGTGACAACTTAAAAGGGAAAAAGATAATTTTTCAACAATTTAACATGCTATTGTGATGAAAATTGCAATCTACACAAGATGAGAGAAGTAATTTTCAAATAAAAACATCATTGAAACATCAAAGCTTTTAATATCTGAAATGTAATTTATTTTTTTCCGTCTGATAACACAGCATATTTGATCTTGTTGTTTTGAATATGATTCTATCTCAGTTAAGAATATCTTTTTGTTGGAGATTTATCCTTGAAAGATTAAGAGGATTTCAACCAGTTTTGTGGCAAATATTAAGACTTTCTTATTTTCTTTTATTTTCTTTTCTTTTCTTATCAATATTGTGATGCTCTGCCCTGGTCATATCTGCATACCTGAAGACACTGGGCTATCTGCAATGCTGTCTATTGTCTACATTTAGATTTGAAAGAGAAAACCCAACTGTTTATCTGCCATTTAGGCATGGAAAACACCATTACAATCTGCTGGACACCAGGAACACAGTGGAAAACATTAATTAATGGAACCCAGTTTTAGGCTAAAGTTACCATTTTGTTTTCACAAAAGATATGGTTGCCACCTGTCCGTTCAGGAGGCTGCTATGCTTCAGGAGATTGAGCCACCACTCCCCTGATCTACCTACTATAAGGCTGAATTTTGCCCACCTTGGAACATGGCTTTGGAACTAGATCCCTCCAAAATAATTTCTTAAACATGTTTATAATGTCCTGCTTCCCTGTATGGATTCTTTTGGGGGTTGGAAGTGCCAGTGTTACCATAGAAAGAATGCACTTTTCTACATGGCACATCAATAAAAATTTTAAACAGGGCTGGCCTCAAGACTGGGCTTCCAGCTCCTCCTGTTTTTTATCCTTACTGCATGCATTGGTGTAGAAGCATTTATTATGCATTCTTTCTCTGAAGTAATATTTCTCTCTTCCCTCTGGAAATTCCTACCCAGATCTGAAATTGCTCATCCCACAAACCTCTGCTTGCTCTCTGACAGATTTAGAAAAATTTAGCAAAGGAGTGCCTTCCAACATGACATTGCCTGAAAATCTTGTAGACATGATTAGTATTTATGAGATTATTTTCCCTCTGTAAATGAAAATTTTTTATATATATATATATATATATATATGACATTGAAATTATAAATCAGCTCCTGTTTATCTGTATTGTCACATACTAACAGAGAACATTAAGGACCACATCCACATAAATAGCAAATTATAGGGCAAAAAAACCCTTATGCCATTTCAAAGTAAATGAAATCAAGCACAATCTGTGTGCCAATTTCATAAAACCTTTTAACTGTTGGACAAATTGCAGGAGATGCGGTAAAACAGCAGATGCCAAACACAGTCTTAGGTGACTTTCTAGATGTGTTTGTTTGTAGATGTGTTTGTTCCTCCCCATCTTTGACAGGTGGGGAGGAACAAAGCCACAACACAGAATATGTGTGTCCTCTTCATCAGTAGGATGGTGTGTCCATTGGGAAATGCCAGTTCAGAACTCTAGCACCTTGGGAAGACGGATAGGGCTCTCATCCTTGGTCACTAGTGAGTGCAATGCACATAGCAAAAGCCATCAGCCTTTTTTGATCATTCTTGCTATACTTGCACAGGATCCCTGTCAGAAAAATGTCAAATAGTCTGGCAGCTTCCCTTGCACATCAACAGGGCAGACAGAAGTTCCCCTGGCACTAGACAGTTCTCTCCTTGATATTATTCATGCTGGCACCTTCTCTGGTCTTCATCCCTTGCTTCTCTGCAGTGATCTCTTTTTGGTCCATTTGTTTAAGAGCTCCTGTGACCTTGTGTCTTTGGGCAGTACATAGCAGGACTGCCTTACCTCTGGGACAGTGCTGCCAGCCCCAGAGGAGCCATCTGCTCCCAGTGAGACAGGCCTGTACCCACAAATTCTAAGGGTAGCTGTCATGGTCTGCATGCAGACAGCCTTTGGTCCACATCACAGTCTGAGACCCATCAATGTACCTACAGAGAAATGACCAAAAATTCACCTGGGGGACAAGGAGACAGCAGCTCCCACAAGCTGTTCTCTGAACTTTATTTAATAGCTTCTTGGCTATTGACTTCAGTTGTATTTAATTTCTTCTTTATCCTTCCCCTTAAGGTGTCACCTGTCAAGGTCCTCCTGTAACCTGCTCTGTAGGCATCTTCCACCTGGCTTGCACAAAGACCCCCTGTGCCTTGGGCAACTCTAAAGACAGTATCACAGTATCTTCCTATTGCCACTGAAATCATCTTCTCTGGTGCTTCTTATTCCCATCATCAAAGTAAAACAAAAGGAACGTATTAAGGTGAGCTGTAATGGCTCTACTGGAAACACCCTTAGCATTACCATTGCTCAGCCTTGGCACTAATGACTGGGTTGCTATTGACCAGTTTCCCACTACCTGTAAATAAGCTTAATCTGAAACATGTATCAGGAACCCGTCTTTACAATTGAAGAGCACCATGCAATATCTTTAACTGTCTTTGTGAACCTTCTGTGCTCTGCTAGGCTGTGGTAAGAGATGTTGCATCTGAAGAGACTGCCCCAGCTTTTGGGAAAACTTCCTGCAAACAAACTATCACATTTTTGTTATGCCACGTGGGTCCTGAATCAGGATACTGGACAATGTCGGATGATCTGCCCAGCCCTAAAAATGTGCCATCGCATTGGAGAGGTCCTGGCACTCTCTGATCAGAAAAAGAAAAAAGGAGTGAGACTATTAGCATGTATATGGCCAACTCTTATGATCTCACTCACTCTCTTTCATTCTCAAAGACACACTTGCTCTTTCCAAGCACACACCAACATGCAGACTTGTGCACACACTCACTCCTGTTTCCCTGGTATTTGCTTAATGCATTCTATAACTTCCAAATGCCCCTTAATTTGGGAAAGGGTCAAATATGCAATGAAACTATCTTCACCCAAAAACCCTTCCCCCTTCTCACCTATAGGCTGTGAGAATACATGTTGGGTATGCTTTTAATTATTGTATTTAAACTGGTGTCACGATCCACCCGTAGGGGCAAAGGAGTCGTGATGTTTCTTTTCACCAATCCCAAAAGTGCAAAAAGGCAAACAACAGGGCACTATCAGTTAATCACAACAAATGCACCTTTATTAGGGGCCAAAACAGTAAATGCGATAGTGGGGTCAGAAAGGAAAGAAAAGAATAGAGAGAGAGAGAGAGAGAAGAGGGGTATGGGAATAGCTACCAACACAGGCGAGATCCTCAGTGGTCCGGACAATGGGGATCTGTCTTGTCATGTCGGGGGAGTCTCCGAAGTTCTGCTCAACTCAGGGGTCCAGTTATAGTCCACTGAGGAAAAAGGAGAGAACATGCAGGACAATGAAAGTCTATTGAAGTTGCTGCAGGGGAACAGGTGAGTCGACTGAAACCATCAAGGCAGGATGAACACAATGAAGAATAAGTCCATTGGAATTACTGAAGGAGAACAGGTCATGTCATTAGTGGTCACACCATCCTTTTCCCTACTCCTATGGTAGGGGTCTCAGTCTCAATCCTTAGGAGGGGAGTTTTGATCTCCATCTGGGACGGTGATAACGAGGCAGATGAGGGGTCTTCAGTGAGAGACCACTAGAGTCACCCCAGAGAGTGAGCAGGTATTGCAGCAGGCCGTTCCTTGCTGTGTCCATGCCAGGTCTTTGCCAATTCCTTGCCAAGTCCTTGTAAAGTCTTGTTCAGAACAGCTAGCGTGACGGTACAGCAACTGCACCTGCACTGTCATCTTCTCCAAGCTGGAACTGCAGTGGGGGAAGGGGTTCCTCCTCGTGACAATCGAAAGGCAAAAAGAAAATGAGGGGGGCTTCAGATGGCCTCTTACAACCTTTTAATGCAATACTTGATATACAAACTCTCATAATAACTTTGTCTTATCCATTAAAAAAATTTCTTACAGGATTGCCACTTAGTTCTATTTTCTCTGTGCCTAAATATGATGGGAATTCAAATGTTATACAGGACCTTTCCCCATATTATTAACCTGCTCATTCCTCAGACTCCCCAGATAGAGTAGCAAAAGAAAAAGACAAAACACTTATTTTGTAACCCTTCATCCAATCTTAATTGGATGAAAAAACAATCTTAAATTGTGGGAGTGGAAGAAATCCAGATGAAGTCTGGACTACTGGATCATCAAAGGATGGGCAAAAGAGCCTCATGACAAAAGGGACTCTAGAAGAGCGGAAACTTTTGAGATAGAGGAGGAAGAGGAACTGTAGTATTGGAAGATAGAGACCAGTGCTGAGGACATGACTTGAGCAAGAGTTCAAGTGTTTAAACATCTCAATAGCCTTTTTCAGGGTCATAAAATAATAAAATACTTTGGGTTTGAAGGGATCTTAAAGATCATCTAGTTCCAATCCTCTCCTTGCCCTGGGTAGGGTCACCTTCCACTAGACCAGGCTGCTCAAGTGCTTTAGAAGAATAAATTAATATTTTGTCATGCTTGTTCATCTCTTCAAATACAGTTGAGTAGACTGTAAAATGTGAGCCTATATGAAGGTCAGAAAATTTAGGCCTGGCTTGATATATTTTTGTTTGCAAGTCCCTTCTTAGTGTCTCTGCTGCTAATGATGTTATGATTGGAAAGAGATAGATCAATATAACAAAAATATAGCATCCATCTAGGAGGTCTTTCAAGAATCTCACTAGGTCCTGCTGTGGAAACTGGAAATAAATATTTTAGGATTATATTTCTTTAGATACACCTTGTGCAGCTTCTGATATAACTCCCAAGCTCATGATGTTAATATAGTTTCATCAACAATATTATAAACGTCAGTGTAAAATCTTAGAATAAGACAAAGAGCCACATCCTCCTGATAAACTTTTTTTTGCTGAACTTCTGAATCAGGAAGTTGGGCTTCCTTTCAACATTTTTTTTCATTCAAATATTTCTGCCTAAGAAAATAGAAAGATGCTGAGTTTGTTTCGACAACTTTGTTGCATCGTTTAAAAAAAAAAACAAAAACAAACATATACAAACCCAATATGTTTTAAAGGTTGAAGCTCTTTCATATTTATTAAGGCAACAAATATCAAATAGAGGGACATTTAACTTTTTCCTTGGAGTGGATTTTCTCTGGGACATTCACAGACTGTGCCTTGAACTTTTGCAGACAAGTAGAGAAAGTCAAAATTTCTAAAGTGAGCAGCAGGAGTCCATCTACCATCAATAAACATTAAAAGACTCTTGTGCAACTCCACCAGACTCCACTGAAATAACACAGCTGGATAGTTTGGGAAAAAATGCTGCAAGTATTCATTGCTGTATGTGCCTCTACACAAGCAGGAAAAAATAAGAATAATATTTTCAGACATTGATTAATTTTGACTAAACTATTATGTGGTATGGGTTTTATTAAACTATACCCATTTGTAAAATTAAATTGCTCTTCTCAATATAACATTATGTTTACATCTCTGATCCACTTTTCAAATGTGTTGGACAAAACCCCTCTTTTAATGATAATACATTTAATGGGAAAATTTATCTTTTTCTTCACAGACACATACATTAGACTAATTATTCAAATGATTATAAAAGAATAAATGCATTGCCAGAAAAATGGAAAAAATTGTTTATGCTAAAGAGCATACTTAAAATATCTTAAAATTTATTCACAAACATACTTCTAAATATTGCTCTTTATGTTTTTACATTTCAGAATGTATTTTGTGATAAATCAGTGACATTATTATAGATGTGATCTATTGTATTTTTGCTGTTTCTGAATTATGCAGGATGAACACCATGCAGAAGTGTTTGAACTATTTGCTAAAAAGATGTGTTTTTTCTGGTCTGTATTTACTTTTTTTTAGCTTACTGCAGAAATTAAAGAACTAGAACAGAACTGACTGGAGCAAGCTGAGTTCAAAACTGTAAAGCCAACAAATGTGTCTATACAGTTTGCAGCAGGATGTCTCTACATATTTTTGCCTGAATTTCCCTGATAAGGACACTGTGGGAAGAGTCCTAAGTGGATTACTAAACCAGGCACATTGCCACTTAAGAGAAACTGAAAGAAACTAAATACAAAATTCAACAGCAGTATTTCTCACAACATGAAAGGCTACTTCACTGGTCATATGTCTGTACAAAACAAAGTTTAGAGCTTTGTTAGACTATATATTGGGTATTTGCTGGACTATCTAGCTTGGAGTATCTATTGCTAAAATTTCCTGCCTTTTCTGAAGCCATCCAGTGATTATGTTTATGTCACAGGTGAAACTAGTAATTTAAAATAAGTATTCCAAAGAAGTATTCTAAGAAACAGGGGGCAAATTTCTACCATATCTCCACCACAATATTAACCTATGCTCCTATTTTGCAACTTAATAGGATCAACAGAATAATCCCCAGGCACATACACAAATTAATTTACAGTACATCTTCAGCAGGAGACAAAATAATATGAAACATTTCACTGATGTAATACTAGGAGTACTGAGGAACATCAGTATATTCCATGTTATTCAACAAACATGCTGCTACCACATAAAGATATTTTATTTCAACCCACATAGGGGCACAACACATCAATCATGTTGAATGCTAACTTTATTTATCTCTCTGTATTGCTGATGACTGTTTATAAGGGTATTTTATCTTTAGTAATTTCTCTGAAATTCACCAGAGTCTTACTAATTTTATTTAGTGCATTAATGCCAGCTTCTTTTGATAGCAGAGCTACTTTTAGTGGTAGGATGCTTTCCTGAAAAGTATTCCTCTAAACTCAGAAGTTCTCCTTCAAGATTGGGTGAGATGGTGAAACAACAGATGAAATTATTATGGTAATAAATAAAATTTGTTTGTTTGTTTGTTTGTTTCAAATATTTCAGCAGTGAAGAACTTAATGTGAAAAATAGTCTACCCTCATCCTCAATAACTGAACAAAAGGTACAGGAGATTAGGTTGCAATGCACAGGATTCAGAGGTTTTCAGATAATCCCTATTATTAAAATTACAAGAAAAAGGTTTTGAGCTTATATCAACACAGACTTCATATTATATTGGTACATTTTGTGATAACATAGCACATTATACTTTATTATTATCTAATGTGTTTTATTTTGGTATAACTAGGTTTCAGGAAGAGCTGTTGAAATTAATGCAAAATTCCTGACAACAGGACCTGTCTTATGTAATATAAAGCACAAAGCACTGACACTACATTACAAAACAGGAGCCTGTTCACAAATGGAAGTTTTTAGGATTGGAAGTAAAAATACATAAATATGATCACAAAACAGAAAAGGTTCCAAAAATGCACAACACATAACCTGTTTGCATTCTTGTTGAGAACCAGACTTCATGGGACTGAAATTTGTCTCCCATTCCACTGACAACTCTTCAGTTCCTTTACAAACAAGACAAAATTGAGACTAAATCAGGCAATCTCTTCTTCTTAAATGTGAAAGCTGTATCTATTTTTTTCCACCCTTTTTTTTTTCTTTAATAGCTTTACACTGAATCTGACTGAAAAGTACTACTAAATATACAATTTTATTTCATTGTTCCCTTCTGATTTGTGTATGTATGAAATAAACTATACTGATACACATGTGAGAAGTGATGGTGAATAGGAGAAGTACCACGCTTTAATGCCACTGTCCCTTAGAGTGCTGTCAGAAAACATGTGCAACCAGATCACACTCTCCCATCATGATTATGTTATGAATATTTCAATTATAATTTAACTTTCACCTACAAATCAAAATATAATTTAAAGAGTAATTTCCAAGCCATTTCAAGTGTCTCATTATCTTTCTCCTTAGCTCATCTACAGCTCAATGCTTTCAGCTTCATTTCAACCAAAGTCCAAGTAGTACGTTTCACTCCTATGAAACCTTCTACTGAATTCAATTAATTTATTCTTAAATGCCATCCCGCTGCATCTCTGTACTTCCTCTGAGTAATTCCTTGTTGCAACTCCACAGCTCAGCCTGAATACCAAGCTAGAGCATACAGCTTCAGCCTTTCAGCATTAGATATGGCTGTGACTGTTACATACAATAGTTTAAAAAAAGGACCACAGAAACACTAGATCTTTAGAGTGTTGCATCCTGGGTTTTAGGTTCAGATTTGGGGTTCTGGTCTTTGTTAGCTTACTGGTTCCGTGTATCCTTGTGCATCCCCCGTGTTCCCCCCCCCTCACGGAAGTTAGCCCCAGGCTGCCTGCCATTGGATTTTCTCCCCTGCCACTCCTGTGACCACTCTCCTGTCCGGTCCCGGCAGTTCCGTGCTCATCACCTCATTCCTGTGATCTCACTCGCCCTGAAGCCCGTTGTCCACCCCCGTTGTGTTCCTATTGGTCTCTGCGGCCATGTCACCACCACGGCATCTGCGCTCATTGGGCAGAGGGTTCCTGTCCTCCCCTGTCCCACCCCTATATCCCTCTGCAGCACCCCAGCCTCGGGGCCAGATTCGTCCAAGCGAGGCTGGGAGCGGCCACGGCTTCTCCATTGCGGCTCCTGCGACCAATAAAGCATCCAGCCGCCACACAGACGGATTTGGACGAATTCCTGCCTCTTCATTTCCTTCCCTCCCACCGACGGCAACGCGGCCAGCCCACCCTGGGGCGCAGCTGCAGAAGCGCCTGGAAGTAGTGGCCAGCACTGACCCCAACGAGAAGTTGAGGCACCCAAGGCGCAAGCTGGGGAGCCGACCGGGTGTGGGAAAAGTAACGCACAGTTGCTTTAGAGCACTAGGTTAGAGTAAGTAAAGATATTGTATTGGGGTTGTGTGCAAGGCTTTGATAGCAAAGGGATTCCAGAAGCTGATCCCAAGTTGGATGGAGCAAATTCTGACTGTCTCCTGCAGCTGGCCAAGTTGACCCCATCAGTGACAGCGACAGTCCCTCTAAAATAACACAGTTAAGAAAGGAAGGGGAGCAACTGCTGCAACTGCAGCTGGGAGAAACAAGTGAGAATATGGGAGAGCAACAAGTCTGCAGTCATCAAAGACAGTGAAGAAGGATGGGGAGGAGCTGTTCCAGGCACCAGAATGGAGTTTCTCCTGCAGTCTATGGTGAAGACCATGGTAAAGAAGACTGTCCTCATGCAGCCAATAGAAAACCACAGGGGAGCAGAGATTTATCAGCAGGAATCCATCCTGGATAAGGTGATTGCCTGAAGGAGGTTTTCACCCTGTGGGAAGTTCATCATGGAGCAGGATCCTGGCAAGACCCATGATCCTCTGGAGAAAGGAGCCCATGCTGGAGCAGGTTTGCTGACAGGACTTGTGACCCCATAGGGAATCGGTGCTAGAGAAGTTCATGAAGAACAGAAGCCTATGACAATTACTCATATTGGGGAAGTTCATGGAGGAATGTTTCCCATGGGAAGGACTCCATATTGGAGCAGGGAAAGAGTGAGGAGGAAGGAGCAGCCGAGTAAACATGGGATGAACTGACCACAGCCTCCATTGCCCATCTCATTGTACCACTGTGAGGAAAGAGATTGACAAATTGGAAGTGATGTTGAGCCCAGGAGGAAAGGAGGGGTAGAGGGGAGATATGTTAAGATTTGGTTTTGAAATTTTTTTTGTTATCTTATTGTGGTTTGATTGGTAATAAATCAATTTACCTGGTTCAAATCTGTCTTGCCCATGATAGCAGTTGCTGAATGATCTCTCTCTGTCCTTATCTTAACCCACAAGTTTTTTGTTCATTCTTCTATCCCTTGTCCAGTTGAGGAGGGGAGTGATAGAACAGCTTTGCTGGACCCTGTCTTCCAATCAAGGTTAAGTCACCATGGATGTATATACTAAAGTATGGTTTGTTTTTATTGAAAGCATCTGTATTGTCTCCTTTAAGTTACTTATTTTACCAAAATCAAGGACAATGGTCAGCTTCCTAATGCCACAGAATCAGACACCAAGGATCTAAATTCTTTTTATCTTCTTCATACTCATCACTTTCAAACATACAAATAAACAATCTTTTGAGACTCAAGTTATTTTTCACCATCTACCAATTCAAGTAACACCTCTTTCCCAGCCTCCTAGATAAGCTGGGGTCAAAACGTGTTTATCAGGACTCCAGTCCTACTGTAATTAAAAGTCCATTTTCTCTTCTTACCCTTGTTTCTTAATATGTAATTATAGAGCTTTAGACATGACTTCTGTATATTCCATATAAACATATGTATTTCTAGTAAAGCTTTAAATGATGGCCTTCTGACAGTCATATAAAAGTATGCATATTGGTTATTGACAGTCTGCCTAATACTTTATCTCTGCCCTGAAGAAATGAAAAGGCTGTTTATTTTAGTATTTTTTTGGAGTGGAGCTCTCTCATCATGATTTGTGATAGGATTTACCAGGTAATCTAGCACACTCTTCAGCATCATGTCTATCGGGTCTGTCTGCAGTGAGACTCAAACTCAAGAACTTCTGCCTCTGCAGAAGAGCACAACCAGTCCTTCACAGAGCCACGGGTGATCTCAAGTGAGTACTAAGGGTCAGATTTATCAATTATATGACTGGTTGCATTTTCTCTTGGGTCAAGAAACAAATATTTCAGACCAGCTGCTGCCATACATGTGGGCAGCAGCAATGAATAACTCAAAGTGACAAGAAAGCAAAACCAATTTGCATAAGTATTGCTAATGTGTTCATCATGTTTTCACCTGGTATAGGACACTTGGTTAAATTTAATCCTCATTAAAATGCAGAGAAAAGAAAATGTGAAGCTCATGGGATTTCAGTCACCATGATTTTTTCAGCATGTGCAACTGATTTAATGATAGGTATTTAGTGTATGCCAAATAAAATTAAAAGCAAGTAAAAAAACATCATAGAACATAATGAATGCCCAGTCTTAATATTCTATGCATTGGCATGCATTAACGTCTTAATTAGGAGATTTGGAATAGTTTTGTTTGGAACACAAATTAACTGAAACTATAAATCAACAATTAAATTTGTATCTAAACCCAAACATTTTCCAAATGAGCAACCTAGCAGTTACTCTGCTACAAAACTTAAATTTGACTGTGATCCATTTTAACAGAAAAGTATTGGGAAATGTGTAATTTATAAACAATTTCAAGAAGTCTTTATTTTTCTCATTAAATTTAAAGGCCTAAAATTTTCTAAAATCAGAAAGATGAAAATGGTAACATGAAGTAACCTGAAAGTGTTGTAAATAGAGACAAGCCAATCTAAATTAATTAATAGCATAAATTTATTTTGCGATCGCATAACAATTTAGAGTTCGAATTTCCCCCAACCACAGCTCAGTTGGGTCAGCCCACAGTCTACAGAGCAGCTCTAGGTGCAAAAGGAGCGCAACAGAGTCAGTGTCTCCTTTGAGTTTTTGCACCCCATTGTATTTCTGCAGAGGGTTTTTATACTTTTTATTCCGCCTTTGGCTATAAGTCATTGTGGCAAGCTGCATATTCATGCAGTCTTCTCTCACAGAGAAGGCATTTTGGCCGCTGATGTCTTCTGAGCAGCAGATCACCAGCTAGTGATGAGTCTGGATATCCCCCTCCTTGTCTTCCCTGCTGGTGTTTGAGTCTGGGTCCCGGCCTCGAGGCCACTTGCCTGTGATTCACTTGGGTGTGACCTCATAGCCAGCTTTTTGCGGTCGTTGTTTTCTGCTGGCTAGGGCTTTTTAAATGCTAATTAGGTGCCCGGCAACTTAATCTGCAAATTTCCTTTTGCCTTGGTTTTTCCAGTAACTCTAAAACATTTGGTGGCTACAGTGTATAACATCTATAACTACAACCTATTACTTACAACCCCAACTGCACGAATTATACATATATAACAAAAGTAAAAAAACAAAAAGCAATTAAAAATGAATTTTTGGAGTCAACAAGGCATGTTAATTCCAGAAATAAACATTTCTCAAGTTCAGGAACATGTCTAAAGAAATGCAATGCAAATGGGTTTTGTTCCTCTTGTGCAGAGAAGGAATTGAAACAGAGATTTTTGGAGTTTACTTAAGTTAACAAAATGAATTAAGCATTTATATTTTAGCTTGTAGAGTTATGTATTGAATTTTAACCTTTTACTTAAGAAACCTCTGCCTGTACAAAGGGCATAAGAAAATGCAAAATCCTGAAGCTTCTTGCATAAAAAATCAATACCAGAGGAGGCAAAGAACCCAGATAAAGAAGCTCCTCTGTCCCCAAGCCTATCAAGACTGACAGGTGTACTCAGATAAGCACCAAAGGACCAAAAGCGCACGCGCAGAGAGGAAAAGTTCAAAAGTTCAGTCATGAGGAAGACCACAATCTTCAGCCTCAGGACCACCGAGAGACCCCCGTACGACCACCACAGCAAACCACGCGTGCCCAGAAGGGCGTGGACTTATTTAGCATGAGAGGCGAGGACAGGCGGGGCCAGGGGTTGAATATGCATGAAAAAGTTGTGCAATGTATTGCATATGGAACATCTTTGGGAATAAAGGTGTGGGTCAGACTGAGGCTCAGGGCACAAGTTTTGGAGATCTATCTCACTTGTGTCAGGCACTGACATACCTACCCACTTCATAACTACCCTAGGTTATGGAGTCTATTTATTTATTCCACGTATCGCTGCAGAATAAAATCCCAAAAAATATTCTAACCAAATGAAAACTATTCAGAAGCACATGCTGTCAGAATCTGAGTTGCAAACATGAGTAGTAACTGCACTCCAATATTTAACACACACTAGAAATGGAATGACTAGATAAAGAAGCTATCATATTTTTGTCTCTTCCTTTGAAAGGAAAGAACTGGCATTCTGAAAAATTGTTTCATATATTATGGATGTCAGAGAGAAATGAAACAACTGCAAAATGAAAATGACCATAAATACAAGTGAGTAGGAAAAATGGGGTTGCAGCCTTTACTGAATTTTCAAAAATATATTTTAGATAGAGAGTATGGAAGATGGCCTAATCTGGAGTCATATTTCTGAGTTGTTTATATCCAGTATTTTGCCAATTGTATTACAGAGATGAGCCACTCCTTAAAATTTTCCTCTGCATAGACATGCTTCAGCAGGTTAATAAGTAAGTTTTGTTTGCTCTGTTGCTGCTTCCAATTCACCACTTTCTCAGGCCAGGTTCTTCACATCCCTCTCTGTGCCAGTCACAGAAGAAATTTACATTCAGTTTCATTTCTATTTTCTTCACATACCCCTGCCTAATGCAGTTATGAGATCCCTAATGAGGTGGAAATGTTCATGCCAACTGAAGGAAGAAACAAGACATTAGGCTATGTATGAATAATGTGTGAAGAATCAGGTACAAAAATATTACGCTAGAGTGAAAAAATAAAGATGCATTCTCAAATAATTTCCTATTCACTTTTCTGGCCAGCTAACAGCAAAACCAGAAAGACTTCAGGGAAACATGATGGTCACATTTATCAAAAGGACCTAAGTGATACATGGGCTGAAATTCCATTTAGACATAAAAGGTACTTCAATGTCCTTAGATGTGGGAGCTTAATTGTGCCAACGTGCTGATATGTGCACCTGATTGATTTCAATTACTTTCAAGAATACAGTCCTTAAACTCTTTTGAAGTATGACTTGGACTCCTAAATTACTTCAGTTAACGGTACCATGTAAAAGCCACTGGTTTCAAGAGGATTTTGTAAAAGACATGTAATACATATAAGGCATTTAAGAGATTAGGGACAGAATCTTGAGCATACTTCAGAGAAAGGAAATGGAATACAAGATAAAAGGACAAGTCATTACTCTCAAGTGTAAGGACACCAAGAATTGTTAACTTACCAATGTTTTAAAATGTAGAAATTGATAGAAATACAGCAAAATACACTCAAAAAGTTTCAGAAGTTCCTGCAAAAGGTTCCATCCTCACTAATGGTACTCAATGTTCCAAGCGGTAAGACAAGATTTGTTCATGAACAGAGGCAGATAATGAATTACCATGTTAATTAGCACAGAAATGTGGGGCAGGCTTTGCCTGGGACATAAGAAATCACTCTCCAGTTATTAAGAAAGCTGAAATGAGGGGAACCACGGATTTCCAGAGCTTATAACAATGGCATATGATGAATTAAAACCCCAATCCAAGCCATGTTAAATTCTAGATGCCTAGCCATAAAGTAATTTAAAAAATCCTAGAAAAGCCTTAAAACAAATAAAGTAGCCTTTGATTAGAATAAAAATTCTTTATTGCCAATACCTTACTATATGATAGTTTTTCCCTAAAAAATTTCCCTAAAATTTTCCTTAAAATTCCCCTAAGAATGAAAGAAAAACCTGTGCCATGGTCACAGATATTGACATCAAAGCTGGTACACCAGGTGCAAAGTGAAAGACCAGTTCCTCAGATGCTGTTGCTCTGTCCAAGTATATAAAATAAACATCAGATAATGTAACAAAAATATTTTCCTACCACAAGTCTTGACTTTAGTTTTTTTTTTTTTTCTCAATAATTCTTTAGTGACAACCAGCCACTTGTCAGTAAGTTGCTATGTTGAAGAGAGATATTGACTTCATTAATAATTTAGTTGAAATACATTACTTTTTGTCACTTCACAGCTTTGCAACAAAGCAATCACACCAATATATTTGATAATTCTTATCATTTACACAAAAATCAGAACTCAAACTGAGTTTGTAAAAATTAATGTGCCTTTTTACAACTGAAATTATAGAGCTAATATTTAATTCCTGTAAATCTAGTTTACCTAGTACAAAAATGTGGAATTGGAAAGAATAAGGTGTACCTAAAGAGCCAAAGGTAAATATATCTGGGTAATGCTGGTATCTACTAAATCCTTTCACTTTTTTTGCTCTTTTATTTCTACTGAAAAACTATATCACTCTGTAAAACTTTGAGGTATTCTCTCTCTCTTTTTTTTTAATCATAATCAACAGGAAAAACTATATCCTGTAGTTCTGAATTCTCAGATCATCACCAAGTTCAAGTAAAATGAACTGGACCTACCAACTTTCACTGGAGTATTAAATAATTCTAAAAATCAGACCCAAGAACAGAGGAAAACATAAACAGTAGATACTTTTAACATACAACTGTTTCTTTCAACAATTTCTTCTCTGTCCCTATATTTTGAGACATTTAGGGAATCATTTCTTTATTTACAAGAAGGTCAATTTGTCAGGCACCTGCAATTCTATGGCATGCAGTATTTTTTCTCCTTCTTACTCTTTTTATTTCTTTTTTAATAGATAGGCACATTTCACGGTATTTTAAACATTTGCTTGATGCTATCAAGATTATTTAATCTAGAAATGCATGAAAATGCATCTCAGACTAGAATACCAAATAGAATAATATAAGTTTATGTATATGTGCATTTTTATTATAAAGTTTATATAGGACATATTTCTGAGTTTTTCAAAAGGACATTTTTCTATAAAGATGTGACATACAATAATAATGTAGAAATGCAGAAATAATGAGATCTGGGTCATTGAAGAACTGGGGGGGGTTTCTCAATTTTTTTTTTTTCCAGTGCCATAAAAAGGTTCAGGTTTTTCAGAGTTCTTGTTAATTTAATGATTTTCTGCTCCTTAGTGCTTCAATTCCATTAGCTTTAAATTTGCTTTGTAATAGCACTTCCATTAAGGTCTAAATCAGTTAATTGTGTAGATGTTTGCAGTTTTAGTTCTGAGCATCTGAAACCAGAGGCTCTGGCTTATCTGGCTGAACTGATTTTTCCTGGGATAGAACTATTTTTCTTCATAGTTTTTTTTATGGTGTTCTATTTCAGATTTGCACTAGAAACAGTATTGATAACACTGGGATGTTTTAGCTGTTGATGAGCAGAGCTCACACAAGGTCAAAGCCTTTTCTGCTCCTCACCCCACAAGTGAGGAGCTGGGGGGCACAAGGAGCTGGGAGTTGAACCCAAGTGATCATAGGGGTATCCCAGCCCATGTGACATCATGCTCAGCATAAAAATCTGGAGGAGAGGAAGAAAAGTTTGCTTTCCCCAGTAACTATTATGCATGAATGAAATGCATGGATTGTTTATTGCTATATGGTGCTGTCCAGCACAGCAAAACAGTTTTATTCCGAACTTTGTACAATTTTGGTTGACTTTTGTTTGGGATTTGAGTATTTTAGATTGTGTTCATGCATTGCAGACCTGTGATTTTGACTACAAAAGCAAGTTGTGATCAAAAGTTCAACTGAATCATAGTAATAATAGCTCTGGGGTTTTTAATGTACAGAAAACAGCAGCTTTTGCTCCCATTTGCCTTACATAATTTCAGAAAGTGTCACTGTCATGGTCAATTGTATTTCCAAGCACTCCAGAAAGTGGCATAATTCACATAAATGAAAAAACTATCCTTCAAACTAGCATAGCCAAAGCACTGAAAACCACACACTGGGTTTTTCTTCTCCCTTCCTATTTACCTCCGTTTAACAGGCATAGGTGGCTCAATCTTACCTGGTGGAGCAGTGTCTCCCTTCATTCCCAAATATCTTTTTTCTCCAGAATAATGAAAATGTATACTTAATTAGAAAATTATTTTCCTCAGCTACAGTCTCTTCAGATTCCAGTGCCTTGTCATCTGGCATGCCTTAAAGCAGCTGGGAAAGAAAATTAGACAGTCCAAACCCCATCATTACAATTCAACCAACTTAGCTGGTATATCAGGAGCGGCTGGCTGATTCTGGACAGAGGCAAAAGAGATGCACTGCTGTCAAAAAGAGGGAGAAAAAGGAAAACCCACGAAATTTCCTCTCATTAATCAGTCAGATTCAATGGAAAATAAGTAATATAGATTGAAGAGAGAATTAATATTATAAGACAGAGACAGAGAAAGAAAGAGAGACCAAAGGAAAACCTTTATTTTGACACTGGAGAAATTAATCCAGGGAGATTATTCTAGAGATATCATATATCTCTCCAAACTTTAAATGACCAAATATCCTTACAGGTTCCACAATGGATAGCATGTATTCTCACATTAAGTCAGTCTATTCAACTGTGAAATACTAATATTTATGTTGGAGAAAAAAAAATACAAATTTATATAATGCAGTATATAGTTGATTGTGTGTACAAGGAAGCATTGTTCTATGTAACCTCTGAGCAGAATGATGGATGAGTGCCTGAAAACTGGTCTAGCTATATCATGATACCCTCCAAGGCCTCACAACACCTCCAGCAACTAGATAAAGCTTGAGACTATTCAGTGATACAGACAGACTAATGTGATATAATTCACTGACATCCCTGAATGTATAATTTTTTACTGCTGTAAGACAACAGGTCATTTGGTAACAGATCACAGTTTTGATTTTCAAGCTGAAAAACTCTTAACTCCCAGAGAAATAAGTTATTTCCCTTGAAAAAAACTCTGGCAGAATAAACCTCCCACTATTTAACACAGTTAACCCCTAATATCCAATTATTCAATGTAATTTTTGCTCTCTCTCTGAACTCTCACTCCAAAAACCTGCCACAAAAAGGAAAGGAGATGTTGCATCACAATATTTCCATGGTAACCGCCATAGCCAAGCAGGATGAGGTTTGTACTTGGAAGCAAAGGCATAGGCTTTGGCTTGGTTTGCCATCAGTGAAGCTCCTCAGACTAAGCAAAGTGATTAATTTCACAAGCTGCTCAGATTAAAAAATAACAACCAACTGAAAAACAACAACAACGAAAGGCTAGAAAGAAGTAATTTCTTTTTCTAATGTTAAATGTTTGGGAGAAAGACACCAAAATTTGATGGCAGCTTGGAAATTGAGACAACATGTCCTTTGGATCCTTGTGAGAAGTGGCTTCAGTGCTGGTGGCCTTGAAGGGAAGGATTAAAAATCATCATTTAGGCAATAGTTTATGGTAATATTTCTCTTTCATCTTCTCTCTCTGTGTCATTCTTTTAGTTCTCCATGCTACAATGATGTTTTGGAAGAGTTCACATTCAATGAAATCCTCTATTTCTTTACTTTATTAAAAATGATTTGCAATGTAAAGTAGAAATTTGTTCATCTGCCTTCTCAAATAGAGTTCATATGCAAATTTCCTATTCATCTCTTCTTTATTCAGTATTGAATCAGAAGTGTTTTTTCAGCACTAGAGGATTTTCTTTCTCTCTTGTTAAGGCAACTGGCTGTAATCCTTACTTCCTTTGAAATGTATATTATTTTTATAATTCATTCTTTCCTGTTATGGGAAAGAATAATACTGCATAATACTTTATAGACAAAAGACAAATGGCTAACTTCATCCACAGAAATAATAGGAAGTACAAAACCATTCTGTCCTATCTTGCTAAAGATTTATATCCAGATGTCGTGGTTTGACATGGAAGTGAATTTTTTTCCAGGAAGTTGGGTCAAACCAATCAGTGGTCAGGTTTGGATATTGGCACCTGGAGTGACCACTGAAAGTATGGACACGCCTCTGAGAACACAGGGGGTTAAAAGCAAGAACTCCCAGGGGAACTGTCTCTTTGGTTCCGGTGGTTAGAGAGTGCAAACTCTCCCCTGCCCAACCTTAGGCTGGGTGGGGGAGGGGAAGCCACGCGGCCTTGTCCAGGTAGGCCGAGGGGCTGAGGGTCTGGAACCGAGCCAGCTCCTGTGGACAGAAGGGTGGAGAGAAGCGGAGATGCCTTTGTTCCCCCCCCCCACCCCCCCCCCCCAGAGGGAAAGTGACAGAGAGCCTGGCGGCACCTGGAGATTTGCCGGCAGAGGAGAAGGAGAAAGGGGGGGCGGGGATGGTGCCCAGCGTGGGAGACGGAACGCTGGACCGAGATATCAGCCGTCCAGGGAGTCTGAACTTTTAACCCTTTCCGGGAAATGAGGGCTTTGTAAAATATTACTCCTCATCGATTTGTAGTGGAAGAGAGATAGTCTGGGACCTGAGATGTTAGAAGGAGAAATATTTAGGTGGGAGGAGATGATGAAGTAGCTTTTGGCTGGACTTTTCTTGTTAGCCATGGACTGAACCAAAATCTCCTGCAATAGAGACTGCATTTTAAGGGGATGCAGTGGTGACTCAAGGAGACCTGCTTCAGCTTCTAACCACACAGGAATGGCAAGAACAGAAGAAAGCTGAGGAGGGAATGGTGATGCCCTCTGTCTTCGGGAAAGAAGATGATCTCTGTTCCTGGACCCTTGGCCCCAGGGGAAAATGGGGGGGACTGTAGTCCCAAGATGAGAAGCTGAACTGTTGTATCTTTGGGTCCGTGGCAAAGCATCCTTAAAGGAGCCCTATGAGCAGTCTGTCCATGCACGGTGGTGAGAGCACTGTGACATGGAAAGGAGAGTGTCACACTGGCAGATTTTCTCCGGGCGGTTGCCATGTGTGACAGGGAAACACAGGAGGTGGCAACTGTGTTTCCTGGGGGGTCTGTGGTGCAAGAGAGACTTCTCTCTCCCTTGATAGATTGAGTATTGATTATCTGAAGGGTGGTAATTTGATCAGGAATCCCGGGTGATGTTTCATGGTGGGTGTTTTTGGAAGTTGGGAGGAGGAGGGGTGTTTTAAAAGGTCTTCATCCTGGATTTAGTTTATGTGTTTTCTGTAGTAGTAGTAGTTTAATAAAGTTTTTTTTTTCCCTTTGTTATTAAGCTTGGGCCTGCTCTGCTCTGTTCCTGATAACATCTCACAGCATTTATTTAGGGAAGGTGCATTTTCATGGGGGCGCTGGCATTGTGCCAGTGTCAAACCATGACACCAGAGAAGACAGGGAAAGTGGATGTTGTTTTATCTCTATTTAAGGTAAACAGAAGTCAAATAAAACCGCTTCTTTTTCCAAGAGGGTTATATGAATTTATTTAGTGGATATTAAAGATGTACAGAGACAAACATGTACCTGTATATCCAGGGCTCTTAAAAGGTTCTTACAAAGCTTTTTTTAGGTTCTGTTATAGTTAATTCTAAGTTAATTTTAAGTTAATTTTAAGTTAATTTTAAGTTAATTTTAAGTGCAGGGAATCATCTCAAATCCCACAAAATGTATGTTAAGTGTTGGAAGCACTTTAAACTACTGCAATCTGGACTTCTATTTGTTTAGTTTACATGGTCAAAAATAGAATACAAGGTGAAAGGAAAATACACAAAAAACTGCTTGACTGATTATGAGGGTAATAGGAGTGGCCAGTGATACATCATCTTAAGGGTTAAACTGAGAGCTTGGCTTCTCTGTTGTTTTGGTTCCTCCAGATACCTTCCCCTGCTCTGAGCTGCACAAAGCCTGTCAACAGAGGCTACTGCAGCAGTGGGGAAAGCATTACCTTTCTCTGGTTTCTACTGGAGTAAATCTGGACATAAGAACCTTTCTAGCAGAAAGTCTGTGGGGCAACAAGGAGGGACATAGTGCAAAGAAACTGCTTGTTTCTAGAAAGATTCTGGATGCATTTGACTTAGATTCTTGAACATACACAGTGGTTTACACTTACCTTCCTTCCCAGAATTTCTTGATTGTGGAGTCACTGGAAACATGACAGTTCTACCCTTTCTTTACAAGTTTTTGAAACAACAATGAATGACTCACAAATAAAAGATAATCTACCTTTTATTACTCTATAAAAACCATGTATTATAGCTTCAGGAACCTAGCCATCTTAATAAAACACTGCTGTATTTACAATCTGAGGTGTCTTTATGGTCTATTTTTTGATGTTTTTTTTTTTTTTTTTAAGTTTGGTTGGGTTTTTAAAGTTATTATGAGTAATAGTAAACACTCAGCCTGTACAGAGACATTTTTATAATCAGAAGTTCAGGAATTTCAGAAGAACTTACACCTCTTTCTAGGGGTTAAACAAAGCCACTGTCTGTACAAATTTTGTCCTTTGGAGTTAGCACTGTCAGTAGTTACCCCAACAGTACAGAGCAGACATGCTTAACATTGTTATAAATCCTCTTCATATCTTTTAACTATCATCTACTAAGCAAGGACTCCCATTTAGTTGACAAAGTCGATATTTCCTATGGAAGAAACTGCAGGCAAGCAGGAGAGACAGATTAGTTATTTAGGGCAGTGGCTCCTACAAATGCTCTTCTTTCTCAGAAAAAAAAGGTAAGCTTTTTCTCACTAACAATTTTCTTCTGGATTGTGGTATCCATTAAAGAGTGTAGAGATTTCCAATTAGACTCTTTAACTGACAATTCCTTTTTCATGTCAATAGGATTTGAATATTCAAAGCTGTCATGGATGTGAGAGTAAAGTTCTGTGAGAGAAGTTCTGCAAAAATATTCCTTATATTTTTTCCTGCTACAGAAATGACAGTAGCAGTTGCTTTAAATAAATTACCACCCACAAGCTTTTAATTGTTTTGTTGTTGATATTTCTGTAATTCAGTGTTGTTCAAATATATCTGTCTACTACAGCTTTGCTTATCTGGGCCAGGCTAATGATTTCAGGCTCCAAACACACCATTTGCATCAATTGTAGCACTCCTGTGTACCTTTTAGAAGATACAAACCCAGTTTCCTCTCTATAATGAGAACAAATGGACAACTCAAGTTCAGAATTGCTTTGTTCCCTCTTTAACTTTTGAATGCCCCCCAAAGTAGAAAAATGGTCTTTTGTTTAAAAAACCCCAAAGTCTTTTGTCTTAAACAAACAACAAACAGGAAAAAGCAATGAAAGGAAGAGCTACAGATGAAGTAAATTGCAATTTAGATGCAGGTCTTCCAAAAGGATTACTGATTTTTCACTGTAATAGATCAGACACCCATTTTAAGCTCTTGGTCATTTAAACTTCATTAAAAATACAATGGTCATCTATAATATAAACTGCAACCCAACCTACACCTGCCTCACACACACATTATGAAAACTTTTCTCTTTATCTCATCTTTTCTGATTCTCAAATGCTTGTTAGTACCTGTAGCATTTCAATGTGTCCTGAGAATCAAAAATAAATCAAGGAGGAGGATAAATAAAAGCAAGAGCTAGATAACGTCCCAAAGGCACAGCTGCACTCCTAGATGAGTAACTTCCAACTTCTGACTGTTCCCACCTTACACAGGGGAAGAGTCTTTATGAAATAATTCCAGAGGCTTTACAGCAAGTTCATATTTGAAACAGCTCTGATGCTTCCTTCCAAAACATACAGAAACATACAGAAAACAGAAACATACAGAAACAGAGACCACCGCACACAGCACTTAGTATAGAAAGAAAAAAAAAAATCAGTGAAATTATAACACTAAGCACTGACATAGAATTACAAACTGGAGATTGAACTTCTAACCTAAATAATTTGGAGATAAACAAAAATTAATCTCTACTCCCTTTTCCTCTTGCATTTTTTGCAGCTAAGATGCTGATAACTATGTCTGCCCTTTCCTCAGCTGGAGCAGTCCACATCACTACTATGTTATCAAAGGTTTTTTCCTATTCATAACACTAAGGTAAAATAAATAATTATACTATGGTACTTCTGGCAGAAACAGCAGCTAAACTCTATGCTGCTGAATTTGTGATTCTCTCTCCAATGCTTCCCTAAACAGTTACAGAAACTGAAGTGCACTGTAAGATCTCTGTGGATTTCTCTATTTGCAGAATTGCCCAAACATTTTTATTTTCTTCCATTAACAACTTATTCACTGAAATCCAGACTCCTGAGAACCACAAACATTTCAAACTGTTTAACAGCAGAGACTTTTCTTTATTGCATTTTTTTTTTCATTATAAAATGGCATTTGTTTAGAAAATTGGTGGCCTTTAGTTTTAATTAAATTCCAACATTATTATTATACTTATTATCACAGAATCATTGAGTTCTGATGGGAAGCCAGAATCCTAACACCCCACTGACCAAAATAGGCAATCATATAGCAGCCATTTGGGCAATTTTCAGTATAGTGTTCATTGCTATTGTCCCATAAAATAAATTATTTTCTTCAGAACTCTGAAAAGCCTAAAACCAAATCCCGGAGTTACTGTGCTGAATCTGCAAGGCAGAGAATCTGTTTCATTGAAACAGAACAACGGAGACATCCAATGGACCCTCATGTTTATTACAGCTGATTATTTCTTCTTCTTACCATTACTTATGTCAATTCCACATCACATATCACTGCTATGTCTTCAGTCACCATGCACCCTACCTCAGCTGCTCTGCACAGCAGAAAGGATTGGAGTTCCTGACATGCTGCTGTCACGTTTTCTCTTAGTGCACTTTGGAGTTTTCACAATTAATTGAATACTGAATGTCCATTCATATAAGAAAAAATGAAAAAAAAAGGTATTTTTTCCAATTTACAACCAACCTAGTATTCCTTTGGATATGATTCAACATTAGGATTTGGTTACATCATGGCATGTTAGTTTCTTTCCTCCTCTAAGTGCTATTCACTACTGTCTCTTTACAAACTGCTAAAATTTTGTTATAGAACAATATTTTACTTCTGTTAATATGCTTTCTGCATAAATATACAGGTCAAACGTTTTCTCTATATACTGGAACCTCATACATTTACTTTCTCTATGTGTAACCCTAATCACAATCAAAAGTGAAGGCAAAAGTGCAGGGCTCGGATGGCTGCAACCTCACCCTGCAAAAGAGGGCTCTCTGTGCTTTTTCCCATACCAAACTGTTGTTAGCATCTGTTCCAATTCCAGAAAGGGTTGTGGAGCCACAAAATCAGCAATCTGATTATGTTAGTATTGTCATTCCACCTTATAATTAGAGTTGCTTCTGCAAATATATCCCAGGCAGATAATGGTATGGACTGTAAGTATTCCATAAACGCAGACCCATAGAGATAAGGAATATTGCTTTTCCATTCGTAAATTCCTTAAGAGAAGCACAAAAAAAGAGCAAAAGAAATATATTCACATCCTTTCTCAAGTAATAATCTCAATCATTTCATTAAATATAAAAACAGATGAAAATTTGGATGTGGGATTGTTGCTGTATATATTAACCATAACTAGATAATTTACTCTGAGGGGCTTCTCTAGCTGGTATGGAAACTTCCCTTGCTGAAGCACAGATAAAGATTTCAGAGTTTGATCTCTTGTAAAATCTTTGTTTTGTATTGGGTTTTTTAAGTGCAGACACACTGTAATGAGACTCAACTACAGCGGAAAGCAACAGCTGGTATGCAGAGCAGAGGAAGAGGTACAGCATTAGTGCTCAAGGTATTCATACATTTCAATACACAGGTGGTCTCTGCTCTTGTGATGTTGCATTTTGACTTGTTAGGCAGGCTGTACTTACGAGAGAGAATATATATATTGATACACCTCAGAGAAAATATACATTGATTGCAATAAATAAAGACTTTTTTTGTGTGTGGTTTGTGACCCCAAAGATTTGTTCCATTTTTTGTGAATGCAATCACTCACTTTCTGCTCAATGTAAACTTGGGCAAAATTTCACAGCAACTAAAGGGAAAACATTCATCTTTGTGGACCTGAGTGGAGAGCTGATGTCCAGATGTGGCTTTTAAAACTTGTTTCTTCATCACTCTTTTACACTCAGTAGGTGTCAGAAGACAATTTTTTCTCATAATTTTTCAAAGATACATACACTCATTCAAAGAACTTCTAAAAATACACAAGCAGAGCATGCAAAAAATGAAAGGGCATAAATATATAAAAAATACTGAAGTTCCAGAAGAGGAAATGTGTTTTCAGTAGGTTGCATCTCCAAGAGAATTACCATGCTTTCCTACTACTGATCAATGATTCTGTCAAAGATTTCACAGGCTGCTAGACTAGACTCAAAAAAAAAAAAAAAAAAAAAAAAAGAGAAGAGCAACATCTAATATTCTTCTGCAATAGGGTCAGTGTGTTTGTTAAGCATCATTAGACTTTTTTACAGTGTTGACATAATGACTGTGAAAAAGGAGGTCCATACTGCCATATAAAACCCTCTACCACTAGAATGGGGGAAGCCCTACAGCTAAACTGGAGCATATTTTGTATGTGTGATGATACAGAGGTGATGCCACTGAGACTGGCTCAGCTGATTAGAGATGGTGCTAATAACTCCAAGGCTGTGCCTTCGATTCCTGTATGAGTCATCCACTGAAGAGATGGACTCAATGACCCTTATTGGTCCCTTCCAGCCCAGCAGAATCTGTGATTTCACCAAAGCAGTGGTATGCCCAGCTTGGAGTAAGAGGACAGTTATCTTCAGGACACATTTCCATGCTGAACAGAGAAGACCATCCTCTTGCCGCACATTCAGGAACAGACCATCCTCTTGCCATGCACTCAGGAAGCTCTGTACAGCCAAGAGCTTTCCAGTTCAGGAATTCTTCTATCTGGCCCAAAAAAATCTTTCTGAATGTTTACCCCCTTGTGATATATGGCATGAAGTTGACAAAGAAAATATTATAGTAACTATTAGTATCTCATGTCCAGTTGAGTACATTCAGTAAATTCACACGGACCAACAGATACCTGTGTTTTTTCCTAGAATTCTATAAACATTTTTATCATGATTTTTTTTTTAAATGAGAGCATCATTTCATACACTAAAATACACTTCCATACACTAAAATCTTCCTAAAGGACAAACAGCTTCCTCAAGTCAACACATCTCTGCTGCACACCACAGTTTTCCAGAAGTCTCTGCTCTTTTAGTGGCACTAACAGGCAAAAATAATGACAAGAGAAGGTTCTCGATCATGAGCAGCAAAGCAGCTTTGTGACAATGTACTCACATTTGTTCATAACAGAATTTATTAAAAAACAAAAATAAGCATTTATAGAGCTAGAGTCAGCAGTCTATATTTTAGTATAAAGTGAACTAAAACTAAATAATGTTTCTCCTTCTTTACAAAAATAGATGTAATGGAAAAGTTTAATCATTCTGGAAGCTGTACTCCCACAACATATGTATACTTTAACCATAGTAAAAATGGTTAAACCACACTTTAACCATAGTAAAATCACATAATAGCAAAAAATTACAGTCGACTGGGCTTCATCAACTTTTCTCAAAAGAAGCAGCTCATAAAAATGCAGACTTTACTTAGTGTACATTTTAGCCCCATCATAAGTACACATATGAAAAGCAAGGATCACATAGGTAGCGTCACTAGTTTATTTGCGCCAGTGTGCAAGTACCTAGGTCTCAAGAACGCTATTTCTCCCTCCTTTCCACTGCCATTATATTCTCTTCTTCCTCTTTCCTTGCAGATTTTGTCATTACTTCACCTTTATAGTCACAAGAAATATGTAATTTTCACTATTGATTATCTTATTTGCATCTTGAGCTTATCTGTGCTATAAAAGGAGGAACAGAAAAACAGCGCCTAGAAAGGCAGTCAGCTCTTTTATTCTTCTGAGTGGATACAACAGAGAATTCCCTTTAAGGACCCATCCCTTCATTTAGGGTAGCACTTACTGGTGTAACATATCTAGAATTAACATAAGGAACAGTAATCTCCTCCCTCCAGACTGGTGAGGTGGCAGCAGTCTGAAAATCCCTCTCTTGGTTACACCCCACTCAATACACACCCAGCATGTTTATCCTTGCTCTTTACCCTCTGACTTGCTATTTTACAGATATTTCATATTTTTAACTCTGGACAGCTATTCTAGCTTGAATTTCTCCCTTTATTCTTTAACCCACAAGTGAATTTTGAGTCAGCTTTTTTCTTTATTCTTGTACTTTCCTCCTGACCTCTGGAAGCTCTGGGAAGGCAAGGCAAAAAAAAAAAAAAAAATTAAAAACAAGCTAACCACCCAGCAGAAATAAATACAGGTTTCTCTAGAAGCCACAGGCACACACTCAGGTTACTCTGGAAGCCACAGGTATGAACTGAGGCAGAAAATGAAGATCAAGAGTAAAGGTGAGGGGAATTTGGCTGCAGCACACAATATTCCCCAAAACATGTTTTTTGGCAAACATTTAATTTTGTTATCTCTTTTTTTATTAGTGTTCAACATAGTCATCCTTCTATAATCCTAGAACAAACATAAAATATTGTGAAATTCTTTCTTTTTTTTTTTGCCTTAGAGTAGTTACAAAACAAAAAGGTATTTTTGTATTAAAGATATTTATCACATACCACCAAAAGTATTAAGTGTATTTGCATAAATATTAAGTCTATTTATCTTAAATGATCCTCTCTATAATCAAATCTTTTTAATTTTAAATAAAAATTGATTTTTTTTCTGTGACACAAATATACCCAGTGTATGCAACTTCTGCATTTATTTATTCGAATAATAGTTAGCCATTTACCATGCTCAACCTTGCAGCATGAATACTGATAAGAAAAAGTTACACTATTTCTGCAGCTTGCTTCATTCACAGGAAATCGGCCTGAACTCTGTCTTCTCTTAGCTTTCTATTGTGAATTGTTTTAGATAAACATGAATGAGGTACATGGCAGACAGATAAACTAGTTCTTCACTTCCAAGAGCTGTGCACAAGCAGGCCCTGGTAAATGCCTTTTTTTAATTGAAAAAAAGAACAGAAAGAATGAACCAGACTTATAAAGGTTATTTTTTCCTCTTACTTTAAATTATTTGATTTTACAAAATTGGACATGAGAGAGAAAAGGTTATTTTCCCCTATTGAAAGCTTGTGGTTCTCCAACAGTGCCACAAATACCACCTCTCTGAAGAGCTGAAGGAGAAAGGGACAGGGTGGGCTTCCAGACACTTAACCTATCCTACCTCCACTGGACTCAGAAGTCTGAACAGTCAGTGTTAAACCCTTGAGAACCTCCACAATGAGGCATGGTGTTAAACCCTCGAGAGCCTCCGCTTTGTTTGGATAAACAAAGCCTAGAATTAACAAAGTATGATATTTAAAACAATGGGTGAGCGACTTAATGAACAACAGCATCCATAAATGTATGTTTACATAGGAAGAGGATCTAGAAAATATGGAACACTTTTAAAGACTATTCCTACCCTGGGAATTATCTTATTATGCAACCATATAATCAGAAGAATCCTTTCAGATTCTGCTTTTGCAAAGATACAGGGATGATGTTTCACATAGGAGCACCACAAAACAAGAATTCCTCACTTGCACTAGTATGTCGGGGGTTCCAGGGGCTTTTTGCAATACTTATTAAAGAATTAGTGTGAGGATGCAATCTTCTAGATGAAAGTCACAACTGAGAAAGAAATGGGGGAGAAAAAAGAAAAATTATGTTTGCTGAATCATTGTCATCAAAAGGGAAGATTAACATTAATTTAACACTCTTTCAAAACGGTCAGACTACTTTCCTGTCTAGTCTGTCATATCAAGATGAACTTTAGATGAGCAGGGGCTTGATCATCCCATGGACTAGTTTATTGGTATATTGCTCCAGGAAATGTTTAGGCAACAGATAGAAAAATACAATGTGAACCTTGATTAATGTGGAATAATTTAAAGTAGACTCAATAATTGTAATTCTTTACTGGTTAGAGAGCCAGTGCCACTAGCACAGTGAAAGCTGAGGGGAAAAGCCCTGCCACAAAGCAAGTTTGCTGCAAACTCTACTTTCTCTCAAAATGCTTACACTTCAGTATCTTTTACACAAGCTCAAATATAAACATATGATATATGAAACAATTTAAAGGAAATTATTTACTGTTTGAAAGAAAAGCACTAATCTATAATTTCTGAAAGGTGTTACTCTCATGCTGCTGTCACTGATGAAAAGCTTGTGTTTAGAATACAAGTTTCGTAAAAGTCAACATGATCTCTCCACTGGAGGTCCCTTTTCTGCTGCCTGAAATAGTATCCTTTTGTTGGACCATATAACTATACACGGAAGTTAAAAAACGTGCTTAAAAGAAATTGTCTTTGCAGCTTCAGTACATTACAAGAAACTAGAACTGAGCATCAGCATGAGCCAGAAGCAAGCTTTGCAACTTCATTCTGAATCTAAACAAATACTGACAAATCAACTGCTCTGTAAGTTATCCAGACATTTTTAATTCCAAAAACTTAGAGCTCCCACAGCCTTGGAGAATGAGAGGAACAATTTCAGAAAGAGCCACAATAACAGACTGCTCCATCTCACCACTGAGATTAAACCCTCTGAAAATTTTCATGTGAGAACAGAATTGGAATTAATGTCAAACACATTAACTGCAGTGACCACTGAGTGCTCATAAAATTTCCTTCTCTGTAATGAAATTGCACACAATTTTTGTTCAATAAGCTAGGAATACCTTGCACAGTTGCATTTGACAATCACAAGGTTGTATCAAGGGGCCGTGTTTTTTATTAGAAATACATTTTATTTGCAGTGTATAATACTCTGAATTCACCAAAAAAAGATTGCGTTCTGACAATGAAGGCTTGGAGTTCCATATAAAGCTTCCCTTGTCAATATAAAAAATTATAGATACATTATAATTGGAAAATTAAAGCTGCTTCACTAAATTACCTATTCACACAAAAAAAAAAAAAAAAAAATCCCTGGGCTTACCATTTGACTGAGAAGGACATGATTAGGTATTAAAAAATGCAAAATAGGTTATTTGTGGTCATTTGCACAGGAAAATAAAAATTCAGATTGAGAGTATGATAATTATGCATAATATCTGATGTGTATATGATTCACTAAAGAATCCTTCTCAATTCTATTAGCAATAGAACAGGTTGGTATTACCATAATTTTCTATTTATGTATCAAAGGAATCAACTATGGCATTTTGCACAAAACAATAAAGAGAATCAATTCAACTGAGGGATATTTGAAGTTTCAACAACTGGAATGTAGGAACTGTATAAATGTGAGTGAGTCTTATAGAAAAGGGAGCACTGACCTTGACAGGTCTCCTCTGGATTTCTTTAAAGACCATCCCTGGGAGAGATGCTCTTTCACAGGAACATGCTAACAGTGTTCACTAAAAATGCACAACTGGAACTAGTTGAACTTGGTATGCAATGACATTTCACAGCATAAATTACAAACGAAAGTCTGGCAAAGAGATTGTGAAAGATTCAGAGCAGTAGTGTTAGTGCCCTAGTAGGAGTTTAACATTCAGTGTGCTGTCCTGAGACCTCCACACAGGCATGCAGAAAATTTTCTGTAGCAAGAGCTATTTCTCCTGCAGAGCACAGCAGGCTATAGTGTGACATCTTGCATGCTATATAGGGGAACACACACTTACAGCAGCAGTACCTCAGTAGAGAGATGGAGGCATGCTTGGAGAACTTGGTCACTCACCAGCATTGTATTCCAGAGGAATACAATGTATGCCAGAGGAACACAGTTGTCAGATCAAGGAAATTTGAGAGTAGCTCCTACACAATTTTTTTTCATTTGTATTTCTATGTAATGGTAGGCAATAATCACAAAATATTTTATCATCATTTATAATAATCACCACCTCCTTATTTATGAGAAATCATTGCCTCTTTTTAGGATGGGTGGTTGAAGCACCAGAAACTATAGCTTCAGAGAATGTACTCATCTGGAAAAAGAGAAGAAACAGATTTTTAAAAAATGAATACCATTTATTAAAACCTGTCTGCTGGATCTGAAGAAACATAATATGTCCTTCAGCTTTATCAAATTAGCTGCCATTTCTGTAGGTTGCATTTCAGAGCCTTCCAGTAACACAACAGCAAAATACTTTACAAAGGGATGTGTAAGTTCTACCTCTGGAAAATCCAATCCACATCTGATTTGGTATCTGGCTCTTAGGATCCTTCCAGGACCAACTTCTGAGCCTACAGGTACCTACAAACACACCACTGCACTTCCTTATGGGTGTACTGTTCTTCATGATGATGGTTTCTGTGGTGGGGATGGGAAGGGTATGTCACCGAAGAAGGAATGGCCAGAAGCATTTATACTTGCAGAATAAATTTCTGTGTGACAATCTAACTTCCTTCTAGTTATAAACAGAATTTCATCTTAATCAACTGATGAATGTGACCTAAGTCTTGCCATAACCCCATTTTTTTTTCAGTCTTTATTTAGTGCAAAGGACCAGATTACTCAGTTCATTCCTGACACCCCTTGTGCTGGTACAAGCAGTGGAGTAATGACCTTCTGTCTGTGGGTGTTAAAAGGTGGGGCGCAAAGAACTGAAACCTGCTCCAAGCTGCCTTTGTGGTGCCTCCACACCAGTATCCACGGCACACTGTGTAGGATGCTACTGACACCTCTCAGAAATGTCTCAGAAAGCTGACGAGTGGCCATCTGGAGCTCTGGGTACACCAACATGGCAGGGGAGCTGAGTGCACTGCAGCAGCACACAGAACTGATGCAACACTCAGTGCTTGGGCTTGCAGACCTCATTTGTGTCAGAGCTCAGACACCCACCTAAATACATCTCTGTGAACACAGAGTGTGCAGCAACACAGTATGGCAGTGTGACACCCTCCTTCCTCTGCTGCCCCTGGCTGTAGGCACCTGTGGGGGCTGGGATGGCTGCATCCCACTTGCTTTGGGGGACAGATGGAAATGCAGTAGTCAAGGGCTGTCTGGAATTTTGTCCCAGACATCCTGCAGCTGTGCAAATATGACTATAAATCAGTCCTCTAAACCCTTAAATAGTGGACACCGCAGGGTTCACTGAGCTCTCCTGCATGCAAAGAGCTGCATGTCAGGGTCTCCCCTTGAGAGGGCACACCTCTCAGGGTTACTCTGTGATGTCAAGTGATTCCTTGCAGCAGCACATTCTCAGTAAGTGATTAACTGCATGCTAAACTTTGAAGTCTCAGGTAAGCCATAGCAAGGAATGATTGTGCACATACAATCCTTTAGACATGAACTGTTGACCAAGTCTAAGACTAAGTCTGGAGCCAGCCTCCCCAAAACTCCTCTCTGAGAAGACGTTTAAGGCACAAGAGGGTCTTGTCTAAATGCCTTGACCCTATGGAAGGGTCAAGCTTTGTCAGACCTTGTCCTCTATGCAGTAAATAGTCAAGCATACCTGACCATCAAATCTTATCATCCACTGTCACATTTGACACTGAACTTTGTAAATTCACTGTTTTATATCAATAAAGTATATTGTTGCTCCCCTCTTGTGAGAAAACTCCATCCATGACACATAGAGAATAACAGCTCAGCATGAGACACTATAGTTGCACACAGGTGGGCAAAAGATGTAAATCATAGAGGCACGTATAGTAATATTTGCATGGTTGAATTCTGAATATGGAAAAAAAGCACTTATTAAGGAAAAAGGAGCTAATTCAGAGGTACTTATGCTTCTTTAGCAGCAATGTGGCACAAATGGATATACAATAGATGCACAACATATTTATATTATTTGTAATACTAGTAATCATTATACTCTGAAAACCAGAAGGCAGCAAACATATTGCAGTTCAGGATTCCAGACTGAGAAAGGTATGCAGACCAGTTCAGCAGCATTTCAAGACATCTTTAGCCTCTCTGTTATCTGGCATATGGTCAGTTTTGCCCATCTCCTGAAATCTATACTGATAATTGTTCCTGCTCCTACTCCTTAGAGGAGTGTTCATTCTGGGGTTCTTTGGGATTCTGGGGTTCTGGGTTCTTGGGATTATTTAGTCTGGTGCTTCTGCAGGACACAAAGTAGACCATACAAAATATACAGGCTGCATTATGCTGCACATTCTGTGTTCAGCATACTCAGTGGCAGTAGAAGCAGTAGATGGAGAATCTAAACCACTGTGTCCTCTCTTTCACCTTATCTTTGTGTTGCAGTCTCAAACTTATTCCCCATGGATTATCTTTGCAACTGCTGTGCAAAATGGGTCACAGCTGTAGGGGCACTTTAACAGGATACTGCTTCTTATGCACTGCATTGAATTTCTTATTCTTCAGATAAATGCATGCTTTTAACTGTAAGTCTAAAGCAGTGATGAAGACCATGAGCTGAAATGAACCTTACTGAGTATTATAAAGGGATTATTAGGGACAGAATGAGATGCAGTCATGCATGGCAATCTAAAGTCTTTCAAAATAAAGATCTTTAATTAGGCATAAAAGCCAGAGACTAAAGCCTACTTGATTTGCTCAAATCTCAGTAAAAGAAAATACTAATCTTCAATTTAATAAAAGAATAATCATTACAAAACAAAATAGTCACCAATAGGGAAAAAGGCAGGCCAAACTACAAAAGAAAAACTGACTATAGGGCAGAGAAAAGCTTAGGAAATTTTAAACTGGCAATAAAGTTAGATTCTGCTTTTCATAAATCATGAGTATTGGCAGAGACATACATGAAAGCAGCACACCTGCTTATTAAGCTACTGGTGAGAACATGTTCATTGCTAATCTCAAAAAAGAAATATTCTGCATTTTTAAGTTACAGCATAACATAACAACATGATAGGAACACTTCAAGCCTATAAACAGGGCAAGAGCAGCTCTTTAGAGCAGGCAAATGATGTCTGCAACAAATGTTGAAAAACCAGATATGGTTTTCTCTATCTTTACCTTCTTAAAGAAGGTAAAATACATATGTATATCATGTACATTAGATACATATATATAAAATAAATTTAGGTTAAAAATTGGACAGGTAATACTCTCTTAAGATTTTTTTTTCTTGCTCTGTCATTCAGTAAGCCTGGAATGAAGTCTTTTTCAAACAGTATTTAGCCTATGAGTAGCAGTGTTACTGATTCTGAAGTACAACTGGTTCTGCCTAGAGCAGAGGCTTCTGTACCTGTAGCCTGCCTATGGGCTCTTCTGCTATGTACACCCTAATTTACATGAGAAAACTGAAATGGTGACACTATTTATATGTTACTCCTATAATGGAATAAAAGACAAATGAGTGTGTAAGTTAGAAGTACTCACACAGATCAGGACTAGTATCTTCAGGCCACTCTTTTACAAAGAAAGGGGTTTAAATCAAACTTGAAATTTCGTGTTTCTTTTTCTGCCTCTCACAAGTATTTCTCTTCTGGCAGCAAACTCCTGCCCTGAAGTCAGAATGGCATGTTGCCAACACCATACCAACAGTGAATAAAATTACCTCAGTGAAACAGGGGTCAGTAAGTGAATACAGGCTTCTGGAAGAGTACAAGAAAATGATACATACACCTATGTCCTATGGTGGAAAATCACGTGTTGGTCAGAAAGCAGATGGCAACATGATAAAACAGCAGTACAGCAGCCTGGGCTGGTGTGTCTGAGTGCATAGGGGCTGGTGGCACAGCAGACACTGCTACAGCTGCCACAGGTAGGAACAGGGGGAGAGCAACCCACAGATGGGAACACACCCGACAGTGCCAGCCAGCCCATGCAGAGCTTGGCAATGCTGCTGTAGCACGCAGCTCACAAATCCCAGAGAAACCTTCTCCTCAATAAAAAGAGGGAAATTAAACAAAACAGCTCTTCACGTAAGGATATCAGATTTAAGTACCCGCTATGTGAATAGAAATCTTTAGGAAAAGCTTTTGAGTATAGGAGACCAGAGAAATTTTTGTAATCTTTAAAAAAAAAAAAAAAAAAAAGTGTTTCTCATAAGCATATTAGCCAGCTGTTGTTCACAATTTCGCAGCGAGGGTTATTTTCCTCACTGTTAGTTTTGACTACTCACTCCTTGTGTGAAGCAACTCTGGCAAGTTTTAAATGCTGTGTGGTGAATGAACAAGGTGATCATTTCTATCATTTTTTGCAACAGAGTTATGGGAGATAAAAGGAAAAATAGGTAGCAAATATTTCTGAAATATTACATATACAGCTTGGGCATCCAACAGCACCCAAGTGACTGCAATCCATAAAAGTTTTTCAATAAGTAGAAAATGAAAATTCATCTCAACCGAGGAAGAGGAAGCAAACTGCAGATTTTTACTGTTGGCCTTTCATACTTGTTAGCTATTTCAAGCAGTTTGTCCTTGGCTGCGTGACCTCAGAAGGTGTTCATACTCCACGGTTTTCAATTGCAGAAGCACATTTTTCTGTTCGGACTTTCAGATTTTTTTATATAGGTTTCATTTTTTTGCATCTCACAGTGTGTTGCAGCCATGGAACATATATCTTTTAGACTGAAGAAGTATGTTTTTATTCCAGGTTGGAGTTCAAATCCTATAGTCACAAGATGATGTCTCCTGCACGGACCCATTGCTGTTTTCACTGTGGGTCTATTCCCATCTTATATGAAAATGAAAATAGTGGTGGGTCAGTGCAAATGGAGATATCATCCCATTCCTTTATATCAAAGCGAAAAAAAAAATATAGCTTTCAGATCACAGAGGAGGAAAAATACTTTTCTTAATGCTTTCTCTCTGAAGACTTACAGACCACCACAAAACCAGTACAACTTTCTTAGGGATCTATCCATACTAATACTCTGTAGAAGTATACACATACTCAGTTCATCATGACATTGAAGTTACTTGAGAATCCTTCTATTGCTAGCTATGAAGGTGGCTAAGAAACTGGAAAGTTCTTCAGCACAGAGCCTACTTTCTTCAGTGTAATACACGAAAGATATGCAGTGCACGGTAGGGACACAGATTTTCACTATTGTTTCTCCATACAGCACTCCAACAAGTTGCAGGGCCTGCAGTAACTCTCCCATGCAGCAGACAAAGGTATTTTTTTATAAGACACACCTTAGCAACTACCCCACTAACATTCGTTCTGCAAAACATGCAAGAAATACATGTGAGCTCCTAATATATTCTTAATAGACTTGGAAATTACCTCTGCACAAAGAGTGAAGCATGTAAACAAGAACACAGAAAGTTGGATTCATGTGGCATTCTCTTCAGCAGCCACCTACACTGTTGGACAGTGTTTGCCCAAGTGACTCAATAAGTCTGTGGTAAAAAGGGAAGTAAACTTTTAAACTTTTACTACACATTGCCTCCTGAAGATTAAATTTCCCCATCAGTTACTTCAATGCAAAATACAAGGTAGAAGGTCTATTCCCTTCCATTCTAGTAGGAGGTCTCTAAGTTTGGATAATGTGTTATTTCATTAGTGAGACAAACAGCATAATATCTATAAGGAGCCTGACAGTCATAAGTTTTCAGATCAGAAAGGCAATAGGGAACCTTGTTTCTGAAAAGTATTAGTTGATAAGTCATCTCTGCACACAAAAGACTTGTTCAAGGCTGAAAACAAATATGCCTCGGGTTGGCAACTCATTACTTCTTCCATTTTGTAACTAGACAGTAAAATCAGTAGAGTACATAAAGGATGCCTTCCTAGAAATATTTTGACATAGAAAAGTTAAAAGAGTGTTGGCAAATAATTGCTAAATAATCTAAACTCTGAAATGCAACTTAAACACACTAATTATTTTATAAACATTGGATTATTTAAGTATTTGAATATTGATATAGTTGGAGTACAGAGTTTGGCATATATTTGAAGATCAAAACCACACAGCTAATATGTTCTGTAATGGTCAGAGTAAATGCAATAAAAATCTAGTTTGTCTTATAGAAACTAAATAAAATTTTATACTCTTTGATGAAAACATGATAGAGCCTTTAATGTCCCAGCAGGATTGATCTTCAGTACTGTCAATAAAACTTTGTCTCTGAAATATACTGTTGTAAAATTACAACATTCTCCTCAAGAATGTCAAAGACTTCCATCTTAAAGCTGAAATTACATTTTTGTCAATAGAAAATAATTTCTAAGCATTTTCTATGACAGGCTTTCTTATAGAAGAGGGCACCTAAGACTGCTGGAATTACTTATGTCAGGTGCTTCAGTAGGAGGCAGGGTACTTCTACAACCGTCTCTAGAGAAGGATGCTGTATCATAAAAAAGAATAATTTCTTCCAGACTCTGTCTGTTGATTAGGTTAGGTCATGAAGATTTTTAATTCTGTAGCCCTAAAAAGATATTTTCATCTTTAGAAGGAAAATTAACTTATTCCTAGGTTCTATATCTTCAGTTTCTTTATAGGAAATATTGAAAATTCATATTTCTATTACAGCAGGGTACCAAGACAGAGAACTTCTCAGCAGCAATAAAATCTAAACACGTCTTCTTTAGTACACTGTTTCAACCCATAAAAACATACATCTCTATACAGGAACATGACCAGTTTAGAGCACAGACTAGCATTCATTTTATGTGTTCTTCTCCCCAGCCTCTCCTTTTGCAGAAACACAATACTAATGAAATGTGGTTTTCAAATCATTTCTAACATATATAGCATGATATCATCTATGGCATTACTCATAGGATAACTTCTTAGCTTTGTCTCATCACGCACAATTCAATTCTAAGAAATAAAAATAAAAATAATTAAGCAGTATATAAGTTCTTGAAATGACCAAAAGTACCCTCTGCTTCAAGTTGCATTTTCATATTACTGAGCATCTCAATTTCTTACAAAAACTCCCTATGAGTTCAAAATCAGAAAAAGAACCTCACTTTCTAAGCCAGTAACACTAATTTATCCCTCAGCTCCTGAAGAATGACCATCCCTACTTTGCAGCTTCACCTGATGAGAGCTCTTTAAAACCACTTGCAGCCGGCTCTAATAAACAGGTCACAGTGGTGAATGACATTGCCAGGAGCAGCGTCCAGGCCAATGCCATTGCAAGGGACCAAATGGGTTGGTATGCCTGTGATCATTAAGACAGCCAGAAATCCACAGCTTTTCAGCCTCCTATTTTAAAAATCCTGGAGAAGTCAGAAAAACAAAAGCTTCTAAAAATGCTGATCTTCTTTCTGGTTCCTCATTAATATATGCAATCTGGAATGTATTATCCACCCACAATTTCTGCTCCATACAGAGATTCATGGGATCAAGTAGATAAATTGGCATATGGGTACTGAAAGAGACTACTCTGTTTTGCGATAGTTGCATGTGGTAAGCGACAGGATGTACATGTGGCTCCTAAAGTGACAGAAGGATAAATATGACAATAATGGATTCCTCTCCTGACCTCAGCTCTTAAAACCCTCAGTGCTTCAGTATAAAAAATGTTAATTGCAAGGCAAGTGCCCCGTGCAATGTACAGAGAAGCAGATGGTGGAAGCACTTCAACCAGACAGCACTGGTACTGCAGACCATCAGCAGCTGTGGTAAAAGGGTGGTTTCTTTGATCTGGTGTTACAAACTACCACCATGGACATTGTGTCTGTTCACCAGGACCTCTGAAGAGGATTTGAATCCTGTTGTTTGAATAAGTAGCAGGGAGCTGTATCCTTCCCTGCTTTACCTGCTGTCTGACATAATCTACGTCTGTTCAGAAGATTATGTTGGGAGCAATGCCAGTCGTACTCCTGTACTCAGTTGAGGTTGTTCTAAACCAACACCATCAGAACTCCACATCTCTACAGCTGACATAAAATAGCATAAAATGTTCTCTCATAAAGTGCAGAGTATGTGTGATGTTTATACAAGCTCCCCTGGTGCTTGTACTCGGGTAATACCTGTGTTTATACAATGCTCTGGAAAGAAACGTTCTGCACACATGGTGCATTTTCACTTTTGCTCTTCTAAGTAACTCTCATTGTATCTGAGCACTTCTGCAACACAATGCTTATTGTGAGTATTACTCAACATTCTATGCTATGGCAAAATCATGTTAGTGTTTAACACTGTTGTGGTTTGACAATAGTCAAACACCAGGCAACCACCAAAGTCGCTCACTTTACCTCTCCTGCTACAGCTGGGCAGAGGGAAAAAAAATTAAAATTAAACTGAGAGAAAACACTCCAAGGGCAAAACAGGCTCAACTTAGAGGTACAAAGTGAGTTTATTACAACAAAATCAGAAGAAGATAATGAGAAGTAAAGTAAAGCCCTTAAAACCACCTTTTTCCCCCCAGACCCTCTTTCCTTCCCACTGACAGTGCACGGAGATATGGCATGGGGATTTTGGTCAGTTCATTACCTGAGGTTTTCTTCTGCTGCTCAGGGAGAGGAGTCCTTCTGCTGCTCTGCTGTACTGTGCGGCCGCTCTCACAGGAGACAGTTCTCCTTGAACTTCTCCAGCATGATTCCAATCTCATGAGTAGCAAGTCTTCCCAAAATTACTGTGACATGGGTCCCTCTTCCACAGAGTGCAATCCTCCAAGGACAGGCTGCTCCACCCTGGAAGCAGGGCCCCTTCTCTCCACAGAGTATCTCACTGGATCACAGCCTCCTCCAGGCATCCACCCACTCCAACATGGTCCCCCCTCCATGAGCTGCAGGTGGATCTTTGCATCTCCTGTGGATCCCCATGGGCTGCAGGGACACAGCTGCTTCACCATGGTCTCACCACGTCCTGCAGGGGAATCTCAGCTCCAGTACCTGGAACAGTTTCTCCCCCTCCTTCTCCACTCACCTTGGTGTCTTCATGCTGTTTCCCTCACATGTTCTCACCTTCTCCTATTTTCTGGCTAGTAAAAACTGTGTCTCCACTTTGTTTTGATTTTCTTCTTAAATATGTTATCACAGAGCCATTACCATCATCTCTAATTGGCCCAGCCTCTAGCAGCATGTCCATCTTCAGAGCCACCAGGGACTGGCTCTGCTGGACATGGTGGAAACTTCCAGCAGCTTCTCACAGAAGCCTCTGTGGCCTCATTGCTACCAAAACCAGGCCATGCAAAACCAACACAAATGCCTGCTGAATTAAGGATCCTATCCCAAAATTGGTATAATGCATACACAGACATCCTCTCTCTAGTAATAACAAAGGATTTTATTCTTGTTTGGTTGATTTCCAGATTGCTTGCTTTGGTTTTTAAACACAGCCAAAGGGAACTAAAGGACTGTTGTATAATAAATTTCAAACCATGAGGATTCAGCAGAGAAATAGATATTTTAAAACATTTATATCCTGGATTAACCAGAGGAAAATCTTACTTTAAACAATAAGAGTACTTCTCAAATATTTATCCACTGTTACTGCATAGCTGGTTAGCAGCAAACTTTTACAGAGCTTCTTAATTCCTTACTTAAAGAGATAATGCTATCATTTTTGAGCTTAAAAGAGAAATTTTAAATTACACTGTTTTAATTACATTACTTTTTTATTCTTATTGCAATTAAGTGCATTTTAGGAAAAAATGCATCTACGGCACATGCAAGATGAGGAGGTGATCCAAGACAGCCAGCACAGCCTTACAACAAGCAGATCATTCCTCACCAGTCTAGTGGTGTTTTATGATGGAGTGACTGCAACAGTCTAAAAGGGAATACTGACCAATGCCATCTATCTAGACTTCTGTAAGGCCTTTGAGACCATCCTACATGATGTGCTGTGGCAGCAGCATGCACAATTTTCCCAGGAATTGTCCTGGGGAAGGTTGTGAGAAGATCGGGCTTCAAGGTTTGATCGACACAGGGGCAGATGTGACAGTTGTCTCCCTCTCTGTGTGACCTCCTACATGGCCTTTGGCTTCCATGGGCTCAGCCATCAAAGGAGTGGGAGACGAGTATCACATCTGCCCCTGTGTTGATCAAACCTTGAAGCTCAATCTTCTCACAACCTTCCCCAGGACAATGCCTAGGAAAGTTGTATGTTGCTCTCTGTGGCCAGCTGCTGCCACAGCATGCCTATCTTCTAATTGGAGAGACATGGATTTAAAGGATGAATTTATTCAGTGAATAAAGAATTGGCTGGATGGATGCAGCCAATGGCTGCAGCCAGAGAGTTGCAGTCAATGGCTCTGTGTCCAGATGGAGGCCCAGTGATGAGTGGTGTCCCTCAGGGCTGTCTTGAGACTTAGGCTCTTCAGTATCTTTATCTGTGTCAGAGGCAGTGGGACTGAGCTCATCCTCAGTACATTTGCAGTGACAGGAAGCTGAGCAGTGCAGGTGACACTGAAGCAGAGAGATGGGATGCCATCCAGGGGCACCTGCATAAACTTAAGAAGTGGGCCTGTGGAAATCTCATGCAGTCTCATAAGGCCAAGGGACTGCACCTGGATCAGGGCAATCCTAGTACATGAGTACAGGACTGGAGACAAATTCACTGAGAAGGCCTTGAAGGTTCTTATGGCTGAAAAGATGGACTTGACTCAGCAATGTACCCTCACAGCCCAGAGAGCCAAATGTGTCCTGAGCTACATCCAAAGCAGTGTGGCCAGCAGAGCCAGGGAGGAGATTCCGCCCTTCGGCTCTGCTCTGGTGAGATCTCACCTGCAGTGCTGCATCAGCTCTGGGGTCCCAGTACAGGAAGGATATGGCCCAGCTGGAACACATCCAGAGAAGGCCACAAAAATTATCGAAGGACTGAAACATCTCTCCTGTGAGGACAGGCTGAGACAGCTGGGATTGTTCAGCATGGAGAAGAAAAGGATTTGTAGAGAGATTATAGCACCTTCCAATGCCTAATGGGCACTTACAAGAAGGGTTCTCAAGAGCATAGGGGCAAGTGATAAGACTAGGCAGAATGGCCTTAAGCTGAAGGAGGGTAACTTTAGATTAGCCATAGGGAAGGAACCTTTTCCTGTGAGGGTGGTGAGGCACTGGAACAGGTTTCCCAGAGAAGCTGTGGATGCTCCATTATTGGAGGTTTTCAAGACCAGGTTGTATTGGGCTTAGAGCAATCTGGCCCAGTGGGAGACGTTCCTGCCCATGGCAGGGATGTTGGAACCACATGATCTTTGAAGTCCTTTCATCCCTGCCAACCCAAACCATTCTAAGATTCTATGGATTTGACAACTTTCATGTGAAAAAAAACCCTCTATGATCCAGGAACTTATGAAGTCTCTTTCCTACCTGACAGTTTTTCATATCATAAATATAAGTTTTTGTATAAGCCGAACTAAAGATAATATTGAGCTCTTATTTGGCTCCTTAAATAACTAGTCTGTACATGCCATCTGCCATAACATTACTATAGAAGACTATACTATAGAAGGCTAAACTTAGTCAACCAATTTACATTTCTTTCCCTGGTGTACCTCTTCGAGACTTTAAAGCAAGTAAATCCCTGTTTTAGAAACCCTACCTGCCATCTTCTAGCCTCTGTTCTTTTAAAATCCTCTTCAAAATGCTCTTGCTTAATCAGACCTGAAAATGCCAGCCCTTTTAAGCTACAGTATGGAAATTAACTTTTGTTAAACCCTTAAATCACTCATCCATGCCACAATATGAAGTGGCTCATGGCCAGTTTCTCACGTTCTAGTAGACATCTAAATATTTTTTTAATTCTTTCATTTTTCAGCTGACTTTTATCATGGAATACAGTTCTGTGAAGTTTAATTATCTGAAAGAGTGTTTGCTAGAATCAAACGTAGGTATGCACAAGACCTGAATAAAATATTGCCTTTGTTGGAAAGAACTAATAGAATAACTCGGATTTTCAAAGAAATATTTGCAGTGTGATAATGTTTAGTCTATAGAAAAGTCCACACATTTTTGTACTCTTCCATCAGAGCCATTTGAAATTTGCTCTTGTTTCATATCTGAAGGGGCCCTGCATGGAAAACAGTTAAGCCATTTTTTTCCATCATCAATCCCCAAAGGATACTCCCTCTCTCAACAGTCCTGCTTTTCTCATACCTTTATCACAACATTGCTGCAAGACCACTAGTTTAAGTACAAAAATGCAAAATTTTAAAAAGAAATTAGAAAGACATAAGATTAAAATATTACTGCGATAGAAAATTTAACCATATTGCAGACACATTTTGTGTTCCTTGGTCAAGCTGGCCATTGGACACATCTGCTGCTCACTGCATACTTTGTAACATGCCTATGCAAACACTACTGTACCTCTTGACCCTTTCAGGACTTTGTGGTATTTTTATAGATTTCTCTGCATTTACTAACCAAAATCCATGTCTAATTTACTCCTATACAGGCATGCTGCATTGCTCCAGAAAGTGAAACCTCTGTAACAGCCATTCTAAAGAACTGGGGAGAAGACACATGCCTATACCACCACCTGATCAGAGCTACTGCATACTCTAGCCCAGAATAAAACATTCACTCAACAACTTACAAATACAGCAGTAAATATGGTCATTTCATACAATCAAGGACTCACTCAAACCCTGTATGGAGCCAAGAGCCTTGTTTGGTCTTATGTAACACACTGGAAATTATGCTTTAGTTGGAGACTATTTTCTGGGAGGCTAAACCAAGCAGGATCCAACATGAATAATATTGAGGTGACTCTCTGCCCAAAAATTACATCTTTAACATATACAGGTTTCATGATATTGTATGTATAATAAAAATGCAGGGGCACCCCAGACATTACTTCCTGCTTTCCTTGCTATAAAGGATACATTTAGGGAGTATTTATGCACACATGCCTTCAGGACATGTTGAAGACTTTCATACAGTAAAGATGATTTATAGCAGAGAAATAAGAGAGATGGTTGCAATGATTTTACCCTTATCTACATTTAAAGGTCAAAAGTATTTTCTCCTTAATAAATTTTACCTGCCTTCCTTATAAGTCAATGGAATTGGAAGGCCTCAGCCCTTGCTCAAGTTTCCATTTAGTATCCAGAATTCATGGCTGCATATTGGACTACTGTTGGCTTTGTTTCCCAAGGAAAATCCAAGGTTTTACTAATTTTTTTTGCTTGAATGAAAGATCACAAAAAGCCAGAAAATCTGCACTCTTATAGCAGTAAAAACTGAAATGCTGACTAACTCTTTGTGCTTCATATTATGGAAGTGATAATTATTCCTTATTTTATTGAGCTAGAATACAGTATATGCTGTGTAACAGAGACAGTTACATCAAGCTACAATACAATGTAAGGGAAACTTTGTGGCTCAGTAGTACTTTTCCATTGGCTATTTTTATATTGAGAATCACATGTATGCTGCAAAGTTATAAACTAAAATATACTAATACATTGCAAAATTTTCTGTTCTAGGCTTGATGCAAAGGTGACACTATTCACACATCTCCCTACCTCATACACCTGTTATTTTGACACAGATATACCACCCACAAAGGAAATGCACAATTTCACCCTCTAGTCTCCCACATGAGGCCTAGCCTCTTTGTTGACTTGTGCAGCATTAGGTTAAGCATAGACAAAGTATTTGGCTTTTACCAAGAAACAGGACAAGTTTCCAGGGCTATTATCCTAAATATCTCCACCTGTTAGCTCTGTTGGTTTTCTGACTGAGCTAATAAAAAACAAACTCCTCCTCAACAGGGGTCATTAATAAAAAAGTAATGTATCAATCATCAGACATTATGCAAAATTTGTAAAGTGAGCAACTTTATGGTTTCCCTAGCTTTAATCACAAAATTCATACAGAGGCATAATGAAAATGAATAATGAACTGCCACTAATTATCAGAGACTATCTGTGTAAAAAAAAAATCTTGAAATAGAAAGATTAAGAAAAATTATTTGTAAAACGGAGAAAAAACTACAGGAGCAAAAGTATACATACAAAACAGTTTAAAACTTTACAGAATTAGCAAAATTATAACAAATAAAAAAAAAATATGCAGTCCACAAGGAAGAAAGGATGTAATAGCCTCTTTAAGGAACAGATAAAAAATGCAAGCTATAAAAAATGAAGAGAAAACCAAGCAAAGTAGCTGCAGAAAGAAGGGGAGAAGTGTATTGGGAAAATTCACAACATTGACTAAAAGACATCCTAAGCCTTGTAAAAGATGAAAAGAAAACCTTCCCATCCTGAGCCAATACAGATGGAGAGAAAAAGGAGCAGATGTGCCTTTTTTGTCTTTAGTACAAAGTTAAATTGTGCAAAATACTGATGAGCATTTTACATTGCTATTTCTGCTTCTGTAGCTTTACATGTTGAGCTTTTGAAACTGGACAGCAATTATTTTCTTCTTCCATTTTATAAGGAGAAACATGTTAACTGCAAAAATAATTAAAACATTTCTGGAGCTGCTATCTCACAAACTGCTGTACAGACTAAGAAAAAACACCCTGCTCCTTCTGTAGCATCAGTGCTGCAGATATCTGAAGAACCTCGTTTTGCCAAAAGTTGGTATTCTGCCTGAAGTTATACAGCAGTGTCAGGAGTGTGTATACATGAATGACCAGTAATAAGCTTTGCTGCCCTTTCCTTATAGGCAAGTAAGAAAACAGAAGAGTTAGTATTGGTGCATGTGTATACCTGATTTTCTGAAAGGCCAGTGCTGGTTCCTGCTACAGAAAAGATCATTCTGCTGTTTTCAATGGACACAGAGAACAGTAGGTTCCAGGGACTATTTGCAAATTACACAGGGCTCAATATTTGTAGTACATATGTTGAAATGTGCTGCATTGCATAATCCTTTAATATAACTAACATTCCTTAATACTAAAATGCTCTTAAGATAGACCAATGGCCATATTAAATAGCTGGTTTTTTGAATAGAATGTGGCATTAGTTGTTTACTTGTAGTGACCTAAACTGAAAACTTAGAAACACCCCCTAAAAGTGAAAATTCCATTCCCTATATTTCATTGGAAGGACTCCTCAGATATCAAACAAATTTCCCATGCTAACCCTTAGGCACTAGTATCTGTGTTGTTTGACCTGTGACAGTAGCTTGCACCCTAATTTTTTTTTTTTTTTATATCAAGCTGAAGTTTGACCCATTCATTGTGTCTGTGCCACCTGGGATATATTCTGCACTTCTGCAGTCAGCCTCAGGGTGGGTGAATCACAACAATCTCTTCGGAGAGCTTTTGTCCTTTTGGAAGAAAGGAAGACAAGTTTTGTAGCAAGCTGCAGGCTGGATGTGACACTTCTGGAAGCTGCATGCTTGCCTCAAATTGTGCAAATGCGGCAGACAGGATTGTGTATCTTCTAAAGAAGATTTTGACCTTGCCCAGGCTGTCCTGGCTCTCATTTTTAGCCTTTCTGGTACAGGTCACCAACAATTCTGACTACACCTAGTATATATACTAATGAGAGGTGAAGCACAGTAAGACTCTGTGGAATCTGGTCACGAGGAGCACATTTCAAAGAATGCATGTATTTCCACAGTGCATGCTAACCTCAAAGCTACAGTCATGTATGAGAGCTAAATACTTATGATTTATGCAGCAGATTTAAAGTGTTTTACAGCTGAAGTATTTTTTAAACTTTATCCTTCCTTCATTAAAGGGATTTAAAATCTGAAATATAAAATGTAAAAGTTAAATATAGAAAGGATTCTGAAAGCTTTTATGCAGCTTTAGCTAAACAATGTTGTATTCCCTCATGTCAGAAGAGGTCTAAAGCAGCCTATAGCAACCAATCCCTCAATTACAAAGAGCTTTGTCAAAGCTATGCATGTCACAAGGTACCCAAGTACTCGAGTACCTGAGTACTCAGAGATTATGGGGTAATAGCATCTCAGTCCCATGATAAAGAAAAAATATGCCTGTTTGGAGGATGTGTTCAGGCATTGTGCCCTCTAGCAGCAGCAGCTGAACAGCCAGTTCAAGACAAAGAAAAAGCAGGCCTGATCTTTCTCATCTCATTCCTGTACATTCAGCTCACAGCTCAGCTCCCTGCACACACCTGCTTTGGCAAACTCCCAGGCAGCCCATTTTAAGCATCTACCCAACCCCCCACCCTGCTCAATGAGGGTTCTGCTCACCTCCCAGCAGATTAAAAACCTGTCCAAAAGTTCCGGTTTACATTTTTGAAAGCTCTCCTGTCGATGAGCAGCAAGCCCATTTTGAGGCTATGAGGAATGAGCAAAACTAGGGGGGACATTAGGAAGTGAGAATGAAACTGCCTGGAGACTCAATGGTTATTTACAAAGGTGCCAAGATGTGCCAAAGGGACATAAACTATTAACCCATGCATTAAGAGTAAGTCAAAGCTAGCAAATGACATGTGGGACCAATAAAGAACTGAAGAAAAGTTGATTCACACCTCAGCAGGGCTCTGGCACTATGTGCTTGTGTATTTGTCAAGTACCTTTCCAGAGAAAGCTGCTATGACAAAGCATCATCCACAGTGTTATCTACAGCAGTCTACTCCTCCTGTCTGCTGAACTCTCACTCTGTATAATGCAAGGAAGAGAACAGCCCAAATTAAACAAGCCGGCAGTTCTCCCTTACCAGTCTGAATAAATGACAGCACTGCCTAGCAGTATCAGAACCCAAATCTATATTAAATTTTTGCCAATATCTTTTAGAGCAGCAATTTCATTTACTGAAAAAGAGGGAGGAAATAAAAGAAGAAAATTAATTATAAGGCTGTAAGGTTTGCATTCACACAGCAAGGAGCAAAGTACCCCAGCCAAACAGTTGTCAAGCAATGCAGAAGAAACATGGTATCTTGCAAGATAGTTTGTAGATGAAGAATATGGTAGAGGAGATTAGAATACAACAACAACCCAACTTCTGCATAAGAAGAGAGCAGTGCTAACTGGACAGTATAAGCAATCTGAGGTCAAGTGGAAAAGCTTCATCACTTTTTTGTCAACATTCGTTCAGAGACAAAGCCAGTATTCCATGAGGAAGCAGGACTTGTTTGGGGGAAATGGTGTCAAAAAAAAAAAGAAAATTCTAAGATAACCTGAAAAGTGTGTTCTTATTTTGCTCCTAGTGAAGGACGAGGCTCACAACTTGAAAATTTGTCATATTGGATGCAAAACCATGATCCCTGGTATTTCACCTGCTTCAAGTCAGGCATCCTAGGGTAGGTTTCTACAAACCTTGTAAAATTAAGTTTTAGGAAAGTCTGGCCCTTTAAACTGTTCCTATATCAGTTTTTCACTGACAGTGTTATCAAATTAAAACAACCTCTTTGAAAGAAATGCAAAACAAATGTTCAATATCTCTGATACAATAATCTGTATTCATTTGAAAAATATTTGTTTGAAAGTTTTGAAATGTTTGTTGAAATTATAGATCTATATTGCCCAGTTTGAAATGAAAATCAAAACAAAATTAAAATTAAATTACAAATTTAAAGAATTTCCATTTTTATCAGTTTTCATCTTTTTTTGCCTACCTTGTTATGACATAATGGTTAGAAACTTTTTTTGGTGAATGTTTTGTTATCTGTTTTTAATTTTAAGGTTAATTTCTATAAAATTTTGAGACACTACAGTAAACAAAAGAGTAATGAAGATCCAAATGAAAAAAAGTATATAATTAACAGGTAGGAGCAGCTCTAGGTAACTTTTACAAGACTGAAATAAGAGCACGTGATAATTACCTGTTAGCACAGTGATAGAAGGCTTTTATAGGCTTAAGATCCTTACAATAATAAAAATTAACACTTTACACAAAATAGAAAATGGAGAAAGCTTCAAAATTTCTTCTTATATTTCAACATGTTTTTACTTGGAAGTTTTTGTGAATTTCCCAGAAATTCACAAAGCCCTACAGTTCAAACAAAATAACATATGTGCCCAAAATCAACCACCCTGTTACCACCTTTACAATTAACCTACGATCATCAAAGAATATCTATATTTCTCCAGTTTTTTACTCTCTATTTGTAAAGCATGTAAAACAAAGACATTAGAGAGAAAAGCTCACATTATCTCTTTCCATAAAATATTAATCATAAGATGTCCAGAAGAAGGGAGAAGAGAAAAAGTTTAATTAATTGCAAAATTACCTATCAGAAGCATTTCTAGCTTAGAAAACACATCTACAGTTTTAAACAACATCAGTTCTATCTTGCAAGAAAGGAAGCAGATACATATGCAAGTAGTTCTCACCTTTAATGAGATGGAATAGACAACATTGAAAGAGGTGCTATTCCAGATATACTGGCTTATCTATATGACTTAAATGTATTACTTCATTCTACTTCAATCTATTTCTCTGACTTTAAAAGCTGAAAATAGGGTTTATATTTGCAACCCAATTTCAGCAGGGCTTAAGACAATGGAAATTATAGCTATGATCTGTATAAGTAACAGTAGGACTTGTCTTCAAGTGACAGGATGTACCAGAAGGATTTATAAGAGGGCACAAGAAACCAGGTATCTTGTATTAATTGGAGCTGTCTTTCCATTTCACTTCTTCACTTCTTCACTTCTGACTAAGACTGCCAGACTCTGCTTCCTCTGTCATAGTTTCCTTCTATTCTGCCCAATACCACAAATCTACCTTTGTCCTTATTCATATTGTAAGGGAAAATCATTCTTAATTAGCTATATCACTTACTTTAATATTAAGCTTAAAATTCTGCTTTTGCTAGTACATGTTGCAACCTCATTGGTGACAAGACTGGATTCTTATATGTATTTTTGCCAGATCATCTGATCTTGTCGCTACAGTATTTTTGTAAGATTATTATGGTAAGTGGACTTTTTTTTAGCTGGCATGAAAGAAGACATGACCTTCTGAGAAAAACCCTCAGAGAAACTCTATTTTTTCCTAGGTTTTGTCTTTCTACATTAAGATTTAGGTAATAGTAAGATAGTTTTTTAGACTGACAGTTCAGCTACACTTACCGATAAACTTTTATTTCGATTTTACATGTGAAAATTTATGCTCTTCCTTATATGAGAAAAATTTTGCTTAAAATTGATGGTTAAACACATGCCCAGTTCCAGTTTCTCACTTATGTCTCTAATAACACCTTAACACTACATTTATCCAGTAAATGGATGTGTTTTGTATGTAAAGCTGTAAAATAATCCTACCTATTCCAAATGAATGATAAAAATAGATTTCCCAAAATGTTTTTTTAATAAATCAAAGGGAGAAGTTTTCTGTTGATGATTTCATTCTGTTATTTTCATCCTCTAGCAGAAGAAAAAAGTCTGAAAAGACTTTCAAATAAAAAAAAATTATACTGGAATTAAACTGAAATATAACACACTGCATAAAACCATGATAAAGGAAGGATCCTGTTAAAAAAGAAGCAATTCACTTGTCTACATTTTGGTCCCATCTTTTACAGAGGTTCAGGTGAGCCTTCACATTAGCAGCAAGTGAGGAAAACATCACTAGTTGATGGGGACCATTTCATCAAACAGATGTGCAGAAAGGAGAAATGCCCTATCTCAAGACACATGGGCACAGCACACCCTGCTACCTTGCAGCACTGGTGTTGGTGACTCACACAGCCAGCCTACTCCACCAGAAGTCCCTTCCCCAAATCCTCCCATCCACCACAATGGGCCTGCTTCCTTGCATTCTTCTTCCCTCTGAAAATGTCAAAAGTCTTGTCACAGAACTTCTGAGTATAAGTTTTTGAGAAACAGTGTATCTTGGACTCAAATCTTTTGGGGGAAGAAATTAAATGGTCATCCTAGTTTCTGACAGAAAAGCAAGACCTCAGAGGGGTAGCAACTGAGCTCTCAGTGGTACGTGCCCAATGAGGCTGGTCTTGCCTGTCACTTAAGAAGTCAGACCACAGGGCTGAAAGAAGGTTCTCCTACTTCTCCCTTAAAGTTGCAGTTATTTCCCAGCAGCAACCCGATGCATCATGGATCCTCGGCTCCATATCCTGCAAAGTCCATTTGGAGAAACAAGGGTTTTGCAAAACAGACCTCTCACCTACAGAGCTCATCCCTCATCTGTCATTGCAGCCTTGCTGAAGTGCATGTGGATAGGTAGCTGAAAGGAGAACTGGATTGCTCTCAGAGGCTGTATGCCCTAAACTTCAGATACGTTTCCTTGGTTACAACAGAAGGGGCTCTTTTGCATTTCCTTGAAATGGCCTAACTGTCACCAACACAGACATTCATAATGCATATTAATAAATGGCAAGAAAATATATTTGCCATTATTCTCTCCAAGTTGCTTGCCTGTTTTTCCCCTACTGCAGAAGCACCCCATATGGTTCCCTCCAGAGTAGGAGTTATCAGCTAGCCTTATCAAACACCTCCAAAGTCTCGCCATTTCAATTTCCTCTCCCATTTCTTGATATACCCTGGCACAGCTACTCAGAGCAACTCTGTCTCTGCAGCCTATGTCAGCAGCTGCTGTGTGCAGTGGAGTTCATAAATCTCAGAGCCAGTACATCAGATTAAAAAGGAACACATGCATGCAACGGAAATTGTTAATTGTGAAGCTGAAGGACTTTCCCTATTCCTCTTAATATCAGAGTGGTGGGTGTTACAGCTTTCTTTAGCAGCTGGCAGTCCACATTGCTATTTGAGATCACTAGACAGTGACCATAAATGTCCAAAGGCAGCTGACTAGTCAGACACATCACTGCACAGCACCAGCAACCTCCACACATCTGGAAAAACAAGTTATTCTACACAAACTCCTACTTGGTACATCCCAGTTGCTTCTTTCCAGTTCCTTCAGAAATGTTAGCTGACAAAGAACAGCATCAGACTTGATGGGAGATAGGAATAGGAATTACATTAAAACCTTCAGTGTTGAATTTACTTTGGGAAATAAGATTACATGCTTCCAATGCTCACCACCTTTTTTTAGTGGCAATTTAGTAAAATAAAGTTTCAAAGATTCTCTTGTATTCAATCGAGTTGGCTAGTAAGAATAAGTTTGTAATTTATCATTCCTTCATTAGATAATTCTGTCAGTTTTCCCTTGCAAATTAATACTGGGCACATTATCATTTATGTGTATAAGGATGCAGCCTATAGTTACCATTTTTATGTAGTTACAGAATAAATAAACACAACAATGCTTCATTTCAACATAATTTTCTTTCCTTGTTTATAGTTTATTGTTTCCATTTTTTTATTCTCTGCTGACTCTTTTGCTTTTCATTAAAAAATGAAGCTATATGGTTATTCTAGTTAAGACAGTCTAATTTTTTTTTTTTACTTTAAGAACTGCAGTAATTAACTATGAAAACAATTCTATCTAGAATTAGACCCTGTGACCATGAAAGATGTTTGGCATATTCTGATTTGTTTGTGTTCTCAGTGATTTTCTTGAGTGCTATCCCACAGCCCCAGAAATTAAGTTGACTTCAAAAACAAAGAGAAATACACTATATCTCAAGCATAATACATGAATGATATTGTATTGGCCAGACAGATTTTTCAGTTTGTGAAACTGAAATTTTAGCTGAAACAAAGTGTACAAAATGGTGTTGCCTTGTAGGTAGCTAATTGCTTTTATTGAGCTTGACAACTTATTGTTTCTTATCAGCATTAGCTGTATGTTAATTCCAGTAAGCATACAGTATTCATGAACAAGCCAAAGCAGTTAAATACCTTGAACTTATGTATAGTACAAAATCCTAGAAAGCAGAAACACTTATTTTCCTTACTTCTGGAAATCATGGCTAGCAGGCAGAGGGCCATGTTCCATGCAAACTCTGTTTTTCTTGTGGAACACAAACCATGTACAGGTCTCTAAGTTACCTGCCACACACCTCTGCAGCTGGACAGCTCAGCGAGGACAATGTTACACTTGCACTGTGATGTGCAAGGAGCAGCAAGTGCCTGTGAAAATGCACAAATAAATCTGCTGATTTTCCTTGAAGAAATTTTATTATCCCCGCTGAATGATTTTTTTTGTTCTGGTTGGTTGGGTTTTTGTTGTTGTTGTTTTTTGGGGGATTTTTTGTTTGGTTTTTTCTTTGTTTTGCTTTTGATTGGTTGGTTGGTTGGTTTTGGGATTTTTTTTTAACTTTTGTTTGTCTTGTTTCTGGTTAAATAACATCAACAACAAAATATTGTGTGTTAAAATATCAGAACATTTTCACTGATCAAGCCTTCTTCTGTTATGAACATTAGGGGCTGTGACATCTGCCAACCAAACCACTAAATCCTGCCTAGCTGGCACAGGATTTTTTGTTGCTATTTTTTTTTTTATCCTGATTACTGTGTATCCCACATAAATCCATGGCAAATTTAAACCATAACTTTTGGTCTAAACACAGAAACTCTGCCAGGACCTTTTTTCTAAGATCAATTCAGGCTGAGTTTAATGTAGAAAAAAAAAGCTGTAGTTTACCAAGAATCAACAGGGATTCTTGGAACATCACAAAAATCAAAAATACTTCTGAAGAGTTTTTGAAAAATATTAGTCTAATTATATGTCTTCTGCAAAGCTGATCCCATTATTGAGAATAACAGATATTGTCTGGCCCTGTTTTTTATACACAAGTGCAAATTAGCTCTAGTTTAACTGCACTAAATGTAACTGCACATGGAAAACTGATGCACAGTTTCCTTCATCACTAAAAATGTGAGTATGAAGTGTATTAGTAACAGAGTTATAAAAATTTTACCCTAGATTAATCTGATAAAAAACACAGGAACCTGACTTTTTCTGAAACCTCTCTACTGATATGCCAAAATGTTAAAACATTTATTGAATTGAGAATCTCAATAAGAACAGCTCTGCCAGACAAAAAAAAAGTGATGAGGGAAACAAAAGTAATAGAAGGATAAACACTAATTTTGAAAAGGTAAACCTGTTCGAAGATATGAGACCTAGAAAATTAAGTAAGGCTTAAATTTTTCTGAAACTCGAGGCATTAAAAACTTCACACCCAGATTATGCTAAAATAACTTAGATCTTCCTGGGAATTCAGGCAGATTTGGACAAAGTTCAGGCAATGTCTGTTTCTTACAGAGTCAATTTTAAGTCTTTATTAATATAATAATTATTTCTGATACTGTAACTATTAGACTCTGGAACTTGGGAATTCTATTTTAAAGCTGAATCTCTTCAAATGTTATGCATTAATGCCATGAGATGTAACAATTACCAAGCAATTAACTTCAATATAACAAGAACATCATTTCCTACAATAAAATTTACTGCAATTTGATCAAACCAATACCTGCCTTATTTCAGGAACATTTCTCTAAGTTAATGGTAAGATATTTTATTTTAAATCATTATCAGTCAAGGCTGATAAAACCCATCAGCTTACATATTATCATACTATGTTATCATACTCAGAAGAAACTACAGGTGGATTCAATTACCACTAAACTCCATCTCACTTTTCAGAATTGTACTCTCTCTCCTCCTGTGAGCTTTTACTAAAATCAGCTTCTACTAAAGAACTCCGCTTCCCTCTCATATCTTGCTTATGTGTATCATCTCAGAGCTAATGGGTACATTGTGAGTCAATATAATAATTTGCCTTGTGAACAAAGTGCAGAGAAAACTGAAGGCAAATACTTAGTTGCACATCTCAAGTTTTATTACACAAGGTGCCCTTGAATTCAAGCACATTTTGCTGAATATTAAGGTCTGTCTGAGCTGGACTGAGAACAACACAAAAGTAGTCCTTTGCACTACCACAGCATCTCTATTAATCTATCTTTCTGGAAAAGGTACACTAAAGCTAACCTTCTGTTAAATGCCATATTGTCAACCATCTTACTTTATTTCCTTCCTTTTTCCTTGGCAATGATTAGTGCACACCTGCTGTTGATCACAAATTTCTATCCAGGTACTTTGGCTCGGGCTGGGTAAGGAGCAACACGGTGATCTGAAAAGCTGGAAAGACCATGGATCACGTGCAGGGGAATGAAAGTGTTTTGAAACATATTTTGAAAGGTGGTTTTGAAACCCAAATGCCCAAGATAACCAAAGCACCGAACAAAATACCAGAGCTAACATGAGGACAACTATGTTGTCTCAACTCTGTAAATATTACCATCAGTATGGGCCCAGTTTGAGCTCTCCCTGAGCTGCAGCTGGACTGCATATCAGGTGACTCATCCTTTGAGCAAGGATATCTCTCAAGGTTAAGATTCCTTGCCAGAGACTAAAATATCTTCGCTCAAGGTGAAGAGATCCTCAGTAAGTGACTGATAGCATACTGAATTAATACTAAAATATTACTAATTCAACAAACCATTCTAACTTGATTCCAACTCAGTTTTTCTATATTTCTTCCATCTAGTAGTAATAAGTAGTAATAAGATGAACCTTGCCATCAACTTACTGAATCTTTTCAAACCACTGTTAAAATTTCATAAATTCCATTAAATTTATTGAATTCTATCAAATTTTTATTTAACCTTCATAAAACACATTGTTTTCTCTCCTTTGAGTGAGATGTATTCCACTCATCTGCAAAACCAGGAAACATGATGTACCCTGCTTTGAATAGATTATAGTTGAGGCAAAAAATCAGTAATGATTTAAACATTTGCCCAGCTGAAGTAATTCTGAATTTTATTTCATTTTTCACTTTACTGAAAATTTTACTGGCTGCACTGATTTTGGAACTCAGCAAATTGCAGAATTAGTCATAATTTTTTTTCTCCAGTGACATGTACTGGCACTGTCTTCAATTGTGCTGCTCCTCAGACTCAAGATAATATGCAGATTTCCTTCCCTTAGCTACATCTTTATGACATGCAGTGTATCCTTTAGCACCACATACCAAGTGCAACCAATATATCTGACAAACATGTACACTAATTTCACAGAATCATACATCTAGCTGAAGGTGGACACTTCCCAAAGTGCTTTTGAAGACAGAGGCTTTACCATCTTTTTTTGGAAATGTATGAAAGATGGAAATAGTTATCAGCAAACTTGTATTTTTTTAAATCATAAGATATCTTTATATCATATGATCATGATTGTCTCATGTGATCTATATATTCTACCAATACCTTGTGATATAAAGGTCATGGGACAATTACTTCAGAATTTAAATTGGCTGATTGTGTGTGCTTAAAATAATTGCCACTGTCTGCAGCAAAATTTATTCTGATATTTTCTATCTATAAATATTCTTGATACACAAAAGAGCTCACAAATACTGCAAGGACTACAAGGACAGTGAAAAACTCTAGAATTAATTATGCAAATATGAAAAAAATTACTAATGGAAACTCAGTTTCATTATTCTAGCTACAATCTGACTCAGTGTGCAATTTCTAAAACTCTAAAACCCCAAGAGATCACATTAAGTATAAAGAGAGAGTTGAGATTTCGTTTGAACTCCACCTTTCTCTTTGAAGTGTTGATTTTTCTGGTTTGAAATTTCAAATCCTAATTTTCAAAAATGCTGTTCCTAATGTCATATTAAATACTAATGCTATATTTCACCTGAGTACTGAACTGCTGAATCCTTCCAAAAGCACACATAAATAAAGCAAAATAAAAATACAATGGAATCCCAGAACAGAGGGTTTATGTCTCTTTCTAAATTATTTATTACATTTTGATAGCTATCATGTTTGCTTGTGCACTATTCATTTTAAGATCCAGGGGTTTTTTAACACATTACTTCATGTGAATTACCATGGGTCATACAACTAAACTGCCATGGAAAGGTGCCTTGTTATAAATTTTCTCAGGTTTTTGGAAGCCTTACCTGAGGTACGTAAAAAAGAATACAAGACTCTAATAATTCCATTGTCATGCCACTGTAACCACCAGTCTGAGATTCAGCTACTGTGAGCACTATGACACAGCTATTCATCCTTGGCTTAGCTTTATTTAAAAAACAATCATTGAGCAGTGACAGAATATAATAACACTAATGTCAGGCAATACATGAAACATTAAAAAAAAACCCTAAAAAAAAAAGGCAGAACCTAAGTCAGTCTCTCATGGAGTAAATAGCAAAATGCAACAAAAACAGGATAAAGGAAACATTATGAAAGGAAAAAAAAACAAAGCTAATGTGGCAGTTAACCAAGGCTGAGGATCACCATGTTTCAGGGTCAATTAAGACTAACACATCTTCACCTGACTGACAATTGTCCAGGATAGCAAAGACCCACTAGGTGACTGTGGGTGGAAGCATTTGCTGTCTTTGGTCTCAGCTAGAACCAGTGCAATCTACTTATTATTTTAAATACTGGCACAAAGTCTCTGGCAGCAATGGTGGTTGTGATTGTTTTTTCTTCCCAGATGATGATTCTCATACCCTTTTCTTTGGTTCAGCTGTAACTATACACCCTGGGAAAGATCAGGCTTGGTGAGCAGCAGCTGAAGCTGCTGGTTGTGGAAGACCTAGACAATGTATTGTCTCTACCTTTGCTGATGGCAGGTACCCTACACATCAGCATTGTGCAAAACCCTGAAGACTTGCTGGATTTCTCCATACATTGGGAGCAGTAGTATCAGTCTCCAAATACTTGGGGCTTTGTTTTCATGATTTCTGTGGTTTTGTCTTCCCCCGCTTTTAGATGGGATCTGTGCATTTCCATCTCCACCATGGGCTGCTGGACCCTCCACACACCTGAGGCTGAACATGACGATGATGCAGTCATAACATCTCAAATTGAACGCAGCTGCCTGACTTCTCCATATTCAAACCTCCTGTGGGTCAAACATGCTTGATGTCTTGTTGCTCCCCAGGGACATTCTGATGACATTATAAGCTTTAAACCCTCATTTCCACTGATATTAACTGATAAAATCCAAGCAAGCAACACCAAAAAGTCCATTTTTACTCTGTGAAACACTGCAGCATCTGCACTCTGACCGGAAAATAATGATAAAACCATGGATAAATCTCGTTACATTTGAAATCATGCAAGCAGAAGTACCTTCATTTCATCTGATGGAGATCACAAAGAACCCACCAAAGGTTGCAGTGAGATCTATCAATAACAAAATCTTTCATCATCAGTTTTCTGAAGGTATCACTCCAGATTAAATAGGAACTTTTGCAAAGATCTATATACTGTCAATATGGGAAAGCAAATCACGTAAGTACAATCTTTTCTAGATTTCTATTTTATGACAAATAAGCAAGAAAATATTCTCAGAAAGGAGATTAAGATATGGATTAAGCAATGGATTATCATTGAAGTTAATTTAAAACTCCATGCACCCCTGTTAATTTTACATAGAAGATACTCTATAGTTACCTACCTTCTGAAAAATTAAGCCCACTTTAAAAAATTTTAATGGAGGTATGTTCCACATAACTGTAGTCTATGTAGTTCCACATTAAGGTCAGGAGACTTGTTTCTACATCCCAAATATGCCTGCATGTCTGTTCACCACAGAGTAGAGGATGGTTCCGGGATCCACACAACACAGACAACACATAATCCCAAAAATGCCATTTCCCAGCATTTCCCTCTTTGGTATGCACTGCCAGACCCTCTGAGATGGGAATCCTGAAACATTATGCTGTCTCTGCAGAGGGACACATTGGCTGCTTTGTCCACATGTTCTGCTGCTGCTGCTGCTGCTGGGCTGGACAGCAGTGATTCTTTCCTGAAAGCCCCACATGTGGAGGCTTTATACTATATGTGGATATAGTATGATACACATATGAAATTTATATATAATTGGGAACGGAAGTTTTTCCAACTGGGAAAAAATATATGATGTACAGAATTTCAAGAAATTTCCAGAAGATGTGACACACTGTAGCACTAGTACTTCCATAATTGTGTTAAATCATTATGTGAAAGGATGAACTAACATATTTGAGGGCTCAGCTTGTCCATTGATGCATGGACAGATAACTCTTCAACTAATTAAAGCTGAAAAAAAAGCATATTTATTACAGCATGCTGGACACACGTGGAATCATTTCCAAACACATGTGCAAGGAGTTGTAGACTCCTGCTCTCTATCTATACAGAGAAAGTTTTACATACCCAAGTGGTTTCTAAGGACACATAATACATAATCATTACCTGCCCGCTTCATATTATAATCAGCTGAATATCCATTATGGCTGCGCAATTGTACTCCCTTAATTGGGTAGGTGGAATTTTGAAATAAGGGAGTGGTCATATGGGAGGAAGAAAGCCATCTTCTTCATGGTGAACTCTTCACCCATAGCCAGTTGGAAGGACTTTTTGATCTGCTGGTCAAGGTCCAAGCCTCTCCTAACTGCTTGATTATTCTTAAGGCAAGGAATTTCTATGGTCTCTGCTCCTTCACAATTGCTACATCTATCCCTGTCACTCCTAGCTTCTCTTTCCTAATGTATTTGTTACTCTAACTACGGCACTTGATTCTTGCCACCTATATTACTAACTTAACTTCTTAACTAATTTTAAAATCTTAACTAAAATATGCAATCTTCTACTATCCCAATTATATTCCCAGCTGGCCCCTCGACTCATCTACAGTTTTCAGTTATCCTAAATATGTTTCCAGCTGACCCCTTGACTCGTCATCATGACCCCTTCTGAAACTCTCCTGCACAACCTTTGGATAGGGATGGTGAGACCAGATGGTCCTGGCATTTGCTTCTTCTGTCTTGTTTGTGGGAAGCCAGGTTCAATCTAGTTCTCTGCTGTTGAATATGCAGAATTTCCTTTTGTCTTTATTTCAGTCTTTTCTTCATTTTCCTGAACTAAAGCCTAAAATTTAGTCAGACAAAACTCTCACAGGTGTCAGTAGGAGCTTTGTCAATGTAAACACTTCAGCACAGACCTGAGAATTCTTTGCACACACTTTTATCAAAACAAAGTACTAAGGACAGCTTAAGTCTTGAAAACCATCCTACAGTAACAAATAAAAGAGAGTATCCACAATGCAGGAAAAAAAATAATTTGTGGAGGATGGTATGGTATTCTACAAAACACTTTACCTAAAGTTTTATTACAATATTGATGACATTCATTTTCTTGTTTCCCTTTACCAGCATACTGATCTGGAAAATCATCACTAAATCCAGTAATATGTACAGCAGACTGTTAAAATATCTGCATCTGAACTATGAAACTCATACAATGATAAACACGGTTCTATGTTAGGCATTGTCACAAATGAAGAAATTCAAGAGGCAGCTTTCCACCCAGACACAGCTGCATGTGCCTATGGTCTCATTTGAAAAACCTGCATGTTTTCTTTCTTATCTTTCCTTCCTCAATGACATCTGTGATTACACCACATCATTCTTACAAAATTATGTCACTATTTCATTCTGTGGTTCAACAAAGATTCAGAATAAACTTTCCATTTGTTTTTTTTGTTTGTTTGTTTGTTTTTTGGTTTTTGGTTTTTGGTTTTTTTTTTTAATATACATCACGATTTCATAGCAAGTGTTTCCCATATTATTTGAATAACATCAGTCCTGGAAAGACTGTGTGCCGTTCAAGTGAGGTCGTTGTTAACAGTATGTTAATCAGCTTTCAATTTGCCACATGCCACACCTCCTCTTTCAGTTCCTGTATTAGTTCAATTGCGAAAAGTTTTATATATGTAGATATTAAAAATTGATTTGTAATATTTTCCTTTGCCATTTTTCCCCCAATAAAAAGACAAATTCCAAGGCTTATAAAACAGGAACAAAATCCCTTAGTAAAGCATTTAGAAATATATATAAAATTATTGTTACTCAATTCAGGAATTGTTCATAGCTATTTCTTGCCTTGGTAATCAAGGATTCTAATTACAATTTTAATACCAAAAGAGTGACTAAAAGAGAGGTAGATGGGTTTGGATGTTTGTGGTGCATTTTTACCATCAGTAAGGCTGTCATAGTTTTTTGGGCTTCTGGTTTTATTGGCAAAAGGAGTCCCTAGTGCTCTGATTTCACTGATTAGACATTTTTACAAGATAATATTTTTATTTGAAAATGATTGATCACTTCATTATATGACTTTCACTAGTGTTTATAAATTAAACACCAAAGTTCACTTAAATTAATGACTGTTGCTTTCATTAGGACTCATATTTCAACTCATTTCCTGATGATAAGCACAAAGAAAATACTGGCCATGTTTTGCAGTGAAACAAAATTAATGAGACATTAGGATCTGGTCAAGAAAGATTCCACACATACATCTCTTTTCCTAATCTAGAAAGCCAAGCACGTAGAATGTTTGCTATTAACAGAATTGCTTCTTTTCCAGGAGATCACAGCTGCCAGCTTGGGAAGGCAAACAGTACCAGTGTCCAGGGATCATAGTGAGAGAGAGATTGGATTTCAGCTGAAGGCAATACAAAGAGGAGGAGCAGGTCAGGACTCCTGACCATCAGATCACTGTCCTTCAGGCTCTTTCCATCATTTTCCATTGCCCTGGGATCTCTACGAAGAAGTAAAGGCATAGCTCCAGAAGCAATGAGATTCAAATGTGCCCAGAGCCTTCCCTTCACTGTGATTACCAGTCATTTTCCCAGCCACCTCATTTTACCTGCTTCAGGTCTGCACAGATGGATACAGCACAATTATCAAAGCTTTTTTCCCAGCAGGATACTTTTCTAGCAGGATACTTTTCTGGCAACAGTACAAAAAAGCCCATACACTTCAATAATCAATAATAATATTGTTATATATATACAGGAAGAGATTTGTGAAGACAATAAATTGAGAAGTGCTCTAAGGTGGCACAATTTCATTCATCTACCATTATCTGATTTTTTTAATAGTCTTATAATTTCCCCCATTTAAAGGAGAACACAGATGAAATAGTGATCTTAATTCCCAGCAGCTCCCTAAAGCTTGCTCTCAAATCTTTATTCTCATTTTAAAATCCTAAACCATATTTATGTTGAACACAGAAATAGGTAAGTTGTTTTCTCTGGCATACATCAGCTAAGCACTAGCTGGCTCGAGTCTAGATATCTCAATTTAGCAGGAATATATGTAGTAGAATAATTTACAATACATGATAATTAAAAATAATATTTTTTTTTAATTCCACTTGGGAGACAAGGAGACCAGAATAGTGATGACCTACAGTGCTCTGATAGCTTTTACTCTTCCTTCCATCTTCAAAAAACAGAGGTAGAAGAGATGTCACAAGATAGTTTGATTATCAAAAAAACCTTTGAAAAACTACCAGTCCAGAACAAGAGGAACTTCAGCTATTCCTTATCCCCAGCTTTTTTGCAAAAAATCAGGCTTTGTGATGTACCCTTAAGAGTTACTCTTTTAATGCCCTGAAAATAAATGAGCCATAGGACTCGATGGTGAAATAGAGATTGCGCCTCCTTCTTCTGTGCTGTGCTGTATTTACAAATATATACCATATACTCACTGCTCATGCTATATGAGATAAAAATGAATAATGATCGTGTACCAAGACAACAGTTTACAGGACATCAGAACCTCCAGCATGACTTTGTTGCATCCCGGAGTTTGGGCTTAGATTAGGGTTTTTAATTTATGTTAAAATAAGTCAAGTTCTGTAATCCTGCGTTTCCCCCGTGTCGTTTCCCCCCCGCGGTTTCTGGCCCCACGCTGCCTGCTGCCGGATCTTCCCCCTCTGCCGCTCCTGTAACCACCCTGCCGTCCGGCCCCGGGAAACCCCGTGCCTGCCACCCCAATCCACACGATCCCGCTCAGCCCGAGGCTCGGTGCCCGCCCCTGCGGGGTTCTCTGGTTGGTCGCTGTTGCTGACATCACCGCCACGGCAGCTGCCCCTATTGGGTGGCAGGCCATGGATCCTCTCGCTCCGCCCCTCCATAAAACCCTATCCCGCCGGCACCCAGGCGCCATTTTCTCCCATGCGAGTGCCGGGAGCGGTCGCGCCTTTCCATCGAACCGCGCCATGTGTGACCAATAAACCATTCCTGCCAAGCACAGAATAAATGGACAAATTCCTTACCTCTTTGCCGGATCCCTAGCGCACGGTAACAGAGGCTGGCCAGCCCACGCGCCCGAGACACGGAGCCGTGTCCGGGAACCCGCGGCAGCAAACCTCGGCAGCACGTGGAAGCTACGCCACAGCCGGGCTCCCAAGAGCCGCGTGCAGCCGGGGAGAGCGAAAACCCACGCCGCATGACTTGTCACAAGATCAGGAGTGTTTTTTAAAGTGGGCTCATTACTAGTCACACACTGTGCCCTTTCAAGGTATTAGCCATCATTCCAGGTGCTCTTTTTGGTTAGACAGGATTGCTGCTGACAACAAGAGATTTAGCATCAACTATTTCAGGATTGTAATGCCTGAGCATGGTAGAGTTAATGCAATCTTAGCATCAATATAAGTATGGCAACATCCACACTAATAACTAATGATCCTAACAACCCTCCATTAGCATTTCCACAAATTTAAAGGTTAGCTGTAAGAATTTTAAGTGAAATTTGACATAAAATTTTGAAGAAACACTTCGTGCAAACTTTAACCCTGAGATATTGATCTTATCTAATTTCAGAAGTTACAGTCTATAGGCATGTATACCTTTAATAGGTATGGAGGACCACCCACCCTTATAAGCTGTTTCTGGTCAGACTCCTTCCAAACCAGAGTGGAAATTGAAGCATGTGAGGTGTACATTAAACATTTGCACATTTATGCACAGTGATTCTTAATTCTTGAAAACAAAGCCAAGTTTATTACATATTTGTACTGCTGAAATAATGTGAAAAGTTTTCAGCTCTCCATGAAGGTATGTGGGTAACTCCTAGTGTGTTAAATACCATGCACATGTACAATGGCACATAGTCTCCAAAATAAAGTTCATAATCCAGCAGTCTGGTCCACGGTGAAGTGCAATGAAGTCCTAGAGGAATGAAGAAAAGATAAAAGTTATAAAAATAAGAAAACAGCTAAGCACTTCTGAATAGACAGTGCAGTGTCTGTACTAAGCGATGGCATCATTATGAAATGTCATTTGATTGCACCCAAACATAAATTTTCCTTGTCATTAAATGCAGCTTTTTTCAGTACAACTTTTTGAGCATGTTCTTTTGAGGAAAACTTGCATTCTAACCTCTTACAGAGTCTTTCTGCATATTTCTCCACCAAAGACATGTTTTCAATTCCTTGAAGAATTCATTGAGTATCATGATGACAGGAGCAACTAGACCATATTCAGCACTTACAAGTGAAGTTTCAAGGAAATTACCTTTTTTTTTTAATTTTTTAATTTTAATTTAAATTTTTACCATGAACTTTGATAAAAATTTTGGAATGTAATTGCTTTTCTCCCTAAGATGTTCACTAAAAGGTACAGTAGTAATTTATTTTAAAAGCAAACAGATAGAGATCCATGAAAAAATAGAGGTTTGTTTTACAATTCCATGTATTTTTATCACTTAAGATATTACAATCAGGCTCCTTAACTTCTTCAGAAAAATTAAGAAAGCCTAATTATTTTCTGTAGTGCAAGTAATTTTCTGGAGTGCTGACCACTTCAGCTGTCTACTGATCTCAGCAGCCTTTTCACCATGGAAACAACTCCCTTGTTTGCTCAGCACAGAGCTCATCCCCTCTCCTTACCCAGATTTCTCAGGTACCTAAGTGCAAAATGGAGTTAAAGAAATTCCATCCTTGAAATGGACTCAGAAAATCTCCTTTGGAAAATAAATCCTTTTAAATGAATAATAAGGTTTTTTAAAATCCCCAAAAATCAATGACTGAGTTACACACATCCCAAGCTAGAGGCCCAGAGGTGAATTCCACTGAGCAGCATCTCATCCTAGCACACTGATCAGTGTCTCAGGTTTAATATTACAGACTGTGTGTGCAGCTACTGCATGAAATGAAATGTGCCCTCTCAGTTTACCTTTCACAAAGGCTAGACAAACCAGTAACTGCACTGCTCCATCCACTCTACAAAAGAGACATGATACCTTGGTGTGTTACCATATTATGTTCTGCAGAAAGTGTCTGATTTAGCAATCAAATTCAAATTAAAATAAGTTGATTAAATCAAGTATAAATAAAATTGCAAACCTGGAAAGAAAATTATAAATTAATTTCTTAAAATTTTCTCTCTTATCTCAGCCTGGCTGTACCTGTTGCTGGCTCAACAGTCAGGTAAGATTTAATCTTCTTTACAAGTGTACCCTGGAGGGGTATGATTACACCTAATCTGTAGTAAATTATGGAAAACAGAGCATTAATTTAATCCTGTGTCGTGATTTTTATGCTTTAATAACTACTTTCCAGGATAATGATTTTACAGACCTTGGAAAGCAAAGTTAGCCACTTAGCCACCACAAAACTAGATTTTAAAAACTTTTCTTGCAGACATCTGGGGGAAGGGAGCTTAAACCTCTTCCTCCAAGCATGGTTCCATCAGAGTCCTGTCAATCCAATTGCACAGCACTGCTGGGCTGCAAGTGCATGAAAGCTAGAAAGCAAGAAAAGCATTAATGTACCCTACAAACTGATGAAGAAAGAATTACTGGCATTGATGCACATGGAAAACCAGCTGTAAGAATATTTCCACTTGTAAACAGGAAATATTTTCTTTCCCCTCAAATACAACGAAGATTTGGCAAAAAGTAATTTTTCCTCTATAAATCTGGTCACGTGTCACATGGCAGTCATGGTATTCAGAAATGTGGAGAACTAAACTCTGAGTAACTCTGTGCCAATACAAAGTTCTGGAAAAGTACCCAGTTAGGATGTTATTATACTAGGTTCATTTTTTTTTTTTAATGAGGGTTTTTTGTAAGTTTTGGATTTTGAGGGTTTTTTGGTTGCAGGTTGTTGCTTGTCTGTTGGGTTTTTTTTTTAAATGGGGATAATGCTACTCCAGTAGTTGACATCCTTTAGAAAACTGTTAACCTCTATGCTCCTGGCCCTATGTTACTAAACAGGGTTTAGTTACATAGGTATAAACACCCTCAGGATTCAAATTTTTTACTTTACCCAGTGTAGAGGAACTCTCTTAAGGAAAAGAGAACTGACTCAATTTTCCCTAAAAGAAGTGAGGTCACAGGGGTTCGGTCTTTGAGGACTTAATCACACAGATTTCCAGGATGAAGAAATACTGAAGCTTTACTCCTTTTATTTTCCTTTAGTATATTGCAGTGGTGGCAGATCACTTACCTAACAGTGCTTTTCCCACCAAGAGGCCATGTTCCAATTCAGGTTTTAAAAAGTTGCTCCTTTTTCATGTTCCATTATTATGATAATCTTCTTTAATGTATTCAGCTACCATATATTTAGAACCTTCATTAAGAGTACTAGTCCATGAAGAGATTTCTATTCAGTGCATAGATCATAAGAAAATGAAACATCAGAGATCATTTTTCAAGCAAGCTAAGGTCTTTAATAATACAGAGCCAAACAATGCTCTATATACACTGGAATAATCTTTTCATTATCTTTGTATGAAGGACACTAACATCTCATTTTCTCAGTGACATGAATCCTGACACCAAAAAATTCTGAAAACTCTCCTTCATATATTCTTGCATTGATGAAGCATGTCCTTTGAAATTCTGTTCTGTGAGTGCTTTTAGCTTGTGCTCAATTTGGCGTAATTAAACAACATATTATATTTATGTATGCAAACAATCCCAGTCAAAGTCAATGAGCCAACTGAAATGTCCTCTGCACTTGGGATCAAACCCCTGATTTGGAAGAATGGAGGTAATTTTCCCTTTCTTGAGAGGTGCATTTGTGAATGTGAGGTCAGAAGCAACCCCCAAAACATTTAAAATTGTTACACATCATTTTCTGCAGAGTCTGTACCACAAATAATAACTGTATATTAATAAATTAATTTTTATTTTCTTGTTTTTACTTCTGGAAGTAACTTGTTATGTATCTCTTTTTTTCACAACTAAACATTTAGACGTTCAAGTGATCTAGAAGGAATTTTTCATTTGTGCCCACATCTACTCTCTTGCACTTGCATCTGGCCCCATTGATTTAAAAAAAAAGTCTCTGAATCTTAGAAGCTTTCGTAGAATGTCATTTCAATTAGGTTTTGAGGAAGGTTTTATAAAATAATGAAATGTTTCTCTTTTTATTTTCTTTTAATTGAATCTTTCTTACTTACTGACGCTTTTAACAGGGAGAACAGGATAGTTTAATTTGGCCTTAACCCTAGAAATTGTTGAGGTTTTGTTTCATTATTGCCATAATTTCAAGCAATCCTCAAGATGTGAATCTTCCAGCCAGGGAGAATCTGAATATCAGTCCAAACAGGTAATAGCCGAAAAGCTGTATTATCAAGAATATTTCTTTTTCTTATTAAAAATTTAAAAGGAGCTGAAAATTATGTCACATCAATTACCTTTTTCCTTGCAGGTCATGCTTGAAATAAAGAAGACTAGAGCATGATTCAAGTAAAGCAAGCAAATGAATAAACGATAAATAAAATAATTTCACTTTATAAGTTTTAAAGACATAGTGTCTTTAAAAGCAATGATAATTCTTCTCAGTTGATCCATTTCCATACTCATCTGCTTCCTCCAAACAGCTTTTGTAGTGCAACAGTAATGAAGTAAAAACACTGATGCTCATAGATTAATTGGATATGGAGGATTCTTTTTATGAAAAAAAGATATTCAATAACAAAGAAATACACTCACTGTTCAACAGTTTGGAGATTTACTGCATGCATTATCTATATTATATATACATATCTCTGTGTATTAACTGTAATTTTCAGAATCACTGCATCTTTCAAATTTATTTTTAAGATACAGTGTTGTGTACTTTTTTTGGTACAGTATTGTATATTCTGTTCAGTTATTTATCAGACACTCTTACTGCAAAGGCTCATCTTGATTATTTTAATTACCATAGGATCAATTTGGCAATAACTGAACTATTTGGTATTTGACCACACGTCCCAAGGGGCATCTTAGTTCTTTAGGATCCAAACTTGCTTCCTAACTTAGAGGTGCTTAGTTTAGAGATACACAACATAAGTAGTCGTTCACAACTGAAAATCACTAACTGCGGCATTCTGGTGTCTCTCCCGGCCCCAGAGCAGCCGCCATGCCCGGCGGGGCACCGCGGCTCCTCCGGTCCCGGTCCCGCTGCTGCTCCTGGGCGCCACATGTGCCGGGAAGATGGGTCGGCCACTTCTACTGCCGCACACAAGGGACTTTGATAAAGGGGGTGAAGGAAGGACCAAATTCCCCGTGGCAGGAGCTGAGAGCATTTTATTGATGTGCTCCCAATCCCTGCGTTGGAAAATATGGCCGCCCAGCTCCTGCCTCGTGGGAGTTTTATGGAGGGTGGAGCAGGGGCTGTCACATGGTCTGGGGAAGCCAATAGGGATGCAGTAGGGGATGGCACCGGGGCCCGGGATGGTCCTGGGGCATGGCATGGCCCGAGGGAGCCAATAGGGGCACGGCAGGGGCGGTGCCGGGGCAGTCCCGGGGCTGTGGGGGTGTGGTGTGGAAGGCAGGAGCCAATGGGGCACGGCAGGGGCGGTGCTGGGGCAGTCCCGGGGCTGTGGGGGTGTGGTGTGGAAGGCAGGAGCCAATGGGGCACGGCAGGGGCGGTGCTGGGGCAGTCCCGGGGCTGTGGGGGTGTGGTGTGGAAGGCAGGAGCCAATGGGGAAGTGGCAGGGGCGGCACCGGGGCCCGGGGCAGCCCCGGCCACAGGGGAGGGGTAACAGGGAGAACCCACAGAAAGAGACAGGTGGGATGGGAGCCACGCCACATGGTAAGGCAACCCGGGAAACGGCTACCGCAGTGGGGGGAAGCCCAGGGGATATATGGGGGTACACAGAATCTGCTGAGACATATCAGAACCTCGATCTAAACCCAAATCCGGGATGCAACAACTAACCTCTGGTATACTATTACATTGCCAATTTTGAGCTAACTAGCCACAAAACTTGACGTTTGTGCACTTGAGAATATTTAAAATATTCTCCTATAATGTCATATACAGATGAAGAGCAAGCCATATCAAGAGGCTGTACAGAAAAAAGAAGGGAAACATTTTTCCAGGAACATGAAAAAAGCCCCAGACACAGAAGATCTAATTTTTCATAAAGGTTGTATGATAAGAGTTCATTCCTTGCTTGTGTGATCAAAGACAGAAACCCAGAGAGACCAGCGCAGAGCTTTTGCCCTCTCATAGAAACTGAAGGAATGACTCAACCATAATACTTTCTGGGAATCACAGAATCACAGAATAATGAGGTTGGAAGAGACCTCTAAGATCATCAAGTCCAACCTGTGCCTTAACACCTCAGCTAGACTATAGCACCAAGTGCCATGTCCAATCTTTTTTTAAACACATCCAGAGATGGTGACTCCACCACCTCCCTGGGAAGACTATTCCAGTGCTTTATTATTCTTTCAGTGAAAATTTTTTTCCTAATATCTAACCTGTACCTTCCCCGACGTAGCTTGAGACTGTGTCCCCTTGTTCTGTCAGTTGCTGCCCGGTGGAAGAGACCGACCCCCACCTGTCTACAGCCTCCCTTCAGGAAGTTGTAGAGAGCAATAAGGTCACCTCTAAGCCTCCTCTTCTCCAGGCTAAACAACCCCAGCTCCTTCAAACGTTCCTCACAGGGTTTGTGTTCCAAGCCCCTCACCAGCCTCGTTGCCCTCCTCTGGGCAAAACCTCTCTAGCCTCAGTTTATGTGGAAGTACTGGAGAGTAGATTACATCCTTGTAGGAGTTTCTTCTGCAAATCCCTGGAGGGAGGATTAAAGTTAACTGCTCCATTCTCTTTCTATAAGATAGGGTAGCAAGTTCCTTGGGAACTAATTGTTTAAATCTCCTATACAAATGAAAACCAAAATATATAATTTTATGGGTTTTTAGCAATATTATTACTGGTCACATCTACAGACTAGACACAACTTGGCTTCTTTACACTTCCATCGAAAAAACTTACCTGAAAGATATTTGGAATTCCATACCTGTTATACAAAAACAAATGTTTTAAAACAGTTTGAAGGAGATTTTTTGCTGTATGTTGTCATTCTTCAAAGTATGATATGTGGTAGTATAATATGTTATTTTACAGTTTGTTCTTCTGTAGAATGTTTTAATATTCCTTGTTATAAGTTTGTAATAGTTCATTCTATGTACCCCATTTGGCTTCCCTAATGGGTCAGTCCTGAGTTGTTTGCCACAGTTTTCCCGCCAAAATGTATGTCAATCCACATGTCAATCCACCTGTATACCCCCCTTGTTCCCTTGTCTTACCCCTGTCTGTCAAAGATAGCACACTCCTTTGGTTCTGGAGTGTTCCCTGTCTTTCATCCCTTCCTCAAAGCAGAATTGGGTTGTCAGGTTTGCTCCCTCCCTGTGTTGGCTTCTACTGGGGAGTCCTTAGCCTGCACCCCTCCCCTAATGCCCTCCTATTGGTCAAAGGTTGTGTCCTCCCTGTGTTCTCCCTACCCTTTAAAAGTAGTTCTTTCATGTTCAGATTTGTCACTTGCTCTGCCCCCATTCGGGATTAAATCTCTGGAGACTCAGACAAGTGTCCCTCCCTTATTCATCTGCCTTGTGCCTCTGCAGTGCTACCCACACTGCAGCAATCACCACCACCCGCGACAGTCTCGGCAGAGACTCGGGGGTGGCCACTCGCGTGTCTGCCCTGCGGCCACAAGCGGGACAGCGAGCCAGCGAACCTCCATCCTGTGGCCACTGAGAGCCAGGCGCAATGATAGAGCCCAGAACTATGGTCATGATGCATTTAATAGAAATCTATCAATATTAAACATGGATGGATTATTGAGTTGGTCACAGTATAATTAATACTTAGCTTTTTAAACAAACCTTTCATGCAAGTTAATTATTTTCATTTACATTAAGCAATAGTGTAAAGATTTTAATATCCCAGCATGGGGAGCACATGAACATTAAAAAAAAAAAAAAACCTGTCCTACTGAATGCATGTTGCCTACATCAGTTTAGACCAGGGACATGTTGTGGACTGTGGCAGGAATATTTCACATTTTATTCAAAAGGAAGCCAGCGGATCATGCATCTGAAAAGCTGTTGAAGAGGAACTATGGAGAAGAAACATGATTTCAAACATGTGACAAGTTTCTTAGTTGCATTTTGCTTTTCTGTAGCCACTTCTTATATGCAAAAGTATAATCAGAAAGATATGGGCACTGCCTAGCACAGTACATGTCAGCATGGCAGTGTCACTTGCTATAAAGTGTCTCAAAGTTTGCGGTGGACCTTTGCCAGAGTACACTTTATCCACAAAATACATTGGAAGGCTTGGTGCTCAAACTAAATATTAACATTTTCTTTGTTTCCCTTTGGGATAAATAGCTTTAATCTCTTAAACACAACAACTCTTTACACAATTTACATAAATGGGAGAAGAGCAGTCTGGATTATAGTCTCTGCAATAGTTTTGCCACCTGGCTCAGTCCCAGGCAGCCTTAGATATTACTATTCAATGTAATTATGCACTCAGATAAAGTCAATTTTGTTTAGCCTGATACAAAGTCTGGCAGCAAGAAAATTAAGAGTATCATTCCACATAACATTGCTACTAATACATCCATTCTGTGAGACTGAAATGGGATTTAGACAACATACAGGCACTGGCTTGGCACTACCCTCTGGACATGGGTGTCTAATGGTGCTGCTGGAAGGAAGAACTTCACTTACCATAAACAGCCTCAGTGATGTTGTCAGAGACCAAGAACTGTAGTAAGATGCTGCGGCAAGTTCCAGTGTTAGAAGTTCCCTCTCACACAACTCAAGGAATTATACAAACCCCAGTCTTTAGCTAACATTTTTAGTAAAGAACTGCCAAGGTACACAGATGCTTGAGTATATAGCATGAGCTTGTGCTTATATTGACAGACCTAGTTACTCAAGTAAGTAATCTTGCAGCATTCGTCTGAAAGCATACATACAGGAAAGCTGATATTTGCCAAATGCTCCAGTCACAGGGCAGCACACTAAGCTTTATTACACATTATCAGTCACTGATTCCTTATTAAAACGTGCTGTTTAGTAAACTAAGTAAGACACATTAATTGTCAGAGTACTTAGTGGTTATTATTGGAGAGCCAAACATCTCAGAAAATTTCATCATTTTCTCAATGCTAATCCATTGATTTACCCATCCAGCTATACATCAGCAGCCTGTTTCTACAAATAAGGTTTCTTAACTGAAATGGAAATGTAAGTTTCTGAATAAAACAATATTCCCACAGGAAAAAAGAATAACAAGGTTTATTTATTTTTCATCCACTTATTTTTTTTTCTTTCAAGTAACTAATGATTTGTTGAATTTTTTGTTGTTGTTCTTGTTATAAAGAAATTAATTCAAAGGTGGAATAAAACAGCTATTCTAAATTACTAAAAAAGATCTTTGAAAATGATGTGCCATCACAAACAAGTATTGTACATTTCATAATCTGATGCAGTTGAAGTGAATATGATGGCACAAAACCTTTTATTTTCCACTAATAAAATAGGCCAGAGTAGGAATCAAAATGATGACCTGACTGACCAGAATGAATTGGAAGAACAAGAATCAAGATGGGACCTACTTTGGTGTGAACTTCCATTTGCTAATTTAGAGCATTTACAATTTGGTATTTAAGCAATGATGAAAGCAGTTCAGTTTTAACTGAGTACCATAACATTGGCATAATTTACTAATCCTGAAAGCTGACATTACTTAATGTTCTTTTCTAATTTCAAGTGTTTATTTCAGTTCTTCAGGACTGCAAGATTTCTTAATTTCTCTATTTTTTTCTTTAAATTCAGAGAGGTCAAGTACCTAGAGAAGTATCTCTGTGAAAAGGCATCTCTATTTCTGGCAAAACACAAAACAAGAAGCAATAAAGCTTTTTCTTTGTTCACAGTCTCAACAGCCATCAATCTCTGATTACTATTTAAACATCCCTGTAGGTCTATACTTCTGAACAGCCTCTGCTGAGACCAAACTTTTAGGATCCTTTATAAATAGTATAGCTGTGTAATTTTATTCCATTTCCAATAAAAATCCAGCCACCTTTAGCTGACTCCCTGGACATACGGTATAGACATCAGTTACAAAAATAATATGCCCCACTACAATATCTGAAATGGATAGTATGATGCTTGGAATGAATGACTAAGTGGGAATAAATTATTTAGTAGCCAGTATAAAAAATCAAATGGCTGTGCTTCATTCCTGTCATGGGAGTGTGATTATCTTTGAACAAGAGTTCATTGGGGCAATAGCAAATGGAAATTACATGTCAAATCTGCATGCTTCTTTCTGGTGGTAGCCTTTGAGCCCAGGGACTTTGTCTTTGCATTAGCATTAAAGAAAAAAATATATATTTAGCCTTAAGAATAAGCAACTATAATCCCTCTGTATTATCCAGTGTTGTAGACTAAAGTACTGCATCAAACACCCAGTTAACAGCTTATTTTCCCTATAACTTTCCAGGTTACAACAAGACTATAAATTCCATATAATCTCTTGCTTGTCTTACATAAATTTTACATAAGGAAAATATAATTGTCTGTAATATGCAAGTGTTTAGGACTGAGGAAACTGGGAATAGGAATGTAAACTTCTGTAACATAGAAACCAAAACAGAATTGGAGGAAGCAGCACGTGTGATCATCCAGGGTGCCAGTAATGCTAAAGCAAAGGGCAGTCAGGAGCCTTGGAAAATAATGCTCTTTTATTTAATATTGTACATGTGGGATTTTTTCTAATTAAATGGCAACTTTCCAACTGAAAACACACCTCCTTTGTGCTGTTCAGTTTTTAATAGCTGCACATTTAAAATCTCCAAAGTCAAAAATATCTCTGTTTAAATTAAAAAAGTAACCCATTGGTGTAAGATAATTTATCCTAGGTTATGGCTCTACCTCTTGTTTTGCTTTGTTTGTTTTTTGTTGTTTTGAGGGATATTTTTTTGTTGGTTTGGGGTTTTTATTTTTTTGGGGGGGGTTGGGTTGCTTGGTTGGTTGGTTGGTTGGTTGGTTGATTGGTTGGTTTAGCTTGGTTATGTGATGGTGATTTTGTTGTTATTATTAGTGGCTGTTGGGTTTTTCCTTGATACGGTTTTCTTTTGTTTTGGATTTTTAAATAATCTCTCTTACTCTGTGAAATTTGTAGCGACAATTTGAATAAGAATTCTCAACTTGTCAGTTTTCCCTTGAATCTTTCCCTTTGCAAAACACTTCATTTCAGTATGTCAGTGAGGCAGGTCAAATTCGGGGCTCCTTCTGCTGAAAGCTGCCTTTGTTGTGCCTCAGCCACCTACACTTTCCAGCTGTCCTTGCAGCTGCCTCCCACTCACTCATCAGGTGCTGAAATAACTAGGTGCAAAGTGAGCCCAAAGCATTCACATCCAGAAACAACCCTTCACTAGAATCTAGGAGAAATTACAAAGCTGTGAGATGTACAAAATAAAATTGACAATGTTTCTTAAAAGGAATGGTCAGAAGATTTCTGAAAAACCATTAGTAACTTCTGACGTCTCAAATGTAAACTTTCTTACAAAACATAGCATAATCTGAAAATACAAGCCTCTGGAAATTACTCCTGTTTATACTACTGCTGTGCAGCAACTAGAGGGCTGTAAGGTCAAAAATATTACTGAATACAGTAACTTATGAAGAAGAAGTATTTGATTTAAATTTATTATCATAGCAACTTTGAGTAAGAAGGGTCTTAAACATGGAAAGAAATTCCAAGATGTAGCTTTCTCTACACAAATATATCATTCAAAACTAAAAAGTGAGTCTCTTGTACATTATAGAAGAGGTCCAGCTCTTAAAAACAAACCCAAATACCAAACTGGAATAGTTTAAAATTACAAACAGCTAATCTATAAGCAGCCAAGCTAAAAAGGCTTGCAAACATTTGCTCTTCCTCAGGAAAGACTGAAGAATATGTACAGCAATACATACCCGTGCTACAAGAAAAGTCCCCATTTTAAAGATAATTTCTGATGTACTAATCACTTAATACACCTGACTTTAAAACAGCATGTGAGTCTTTCAGAGGAGATAATGTTCCCTAAGATGGTCCTCTCCTATATATGTCTAGATATTCACAAATACACAGATGGTCTTGTAAGCTCTGCCAAGCCAATGGGTCTTACTATTTATAAATCAAGTACAGAAGTGAGGAAAATTAATTTACCTACTGATATTTTTTATCTCTTTTAAAGGTGAAGTCTCAGCCAGTGCTAATAAACCTACTTAAACCAGATTGTGTGCTTGATGGGAGGTTCCAAACAGTGAAGACAAGTGCTGCATTTCAAAAACTCTTCAAAAATGAAGGTCCAGTGTGAATCAAAAGAACATCAAATTAAATACATGAAGCAGCGGCAGTGTCCATACAGCACCATTTTGAAGTGTGGTCTGTATTAGAAGAACTTGCAATGAAGACACCTATGCAGAGTAAATCAAGACAAATGGAATGTACAAAACTCTTTAGTGTTTATCATACAAAAGCATAGTTACTACAAGCACAATCCATTTGACCTCCCCAGGCAGGTAACCCATGGCAAGGACAGACTTCAGCTGCTGTGCCTCATGAAATCTACTATGCAGATGGCCACTCATGGCCCTGGCAGCTGCTGGACATCTGTCCAGCAGAGAGGAAGACCTGAGCTGGCTGTATCTAGGGAGATATCAAGCTCAGTCTTGACCAAGCCTTCTCAGCACCACCTTTATGATCTACAATTGGCAAGGGGTCAATTACAGAGGAACATAATATGTAGGTGTTGCACAACAAAAAGGTGTATGAGCAAGTAGGCTTATAAGAGCAAGAGTATATCTGCAGTTCACTCAAAGGCTGTAGAAGAAAACTAGAAGATGAACTCTGGCAGTTTGAAAATCAGAAGACTGCTTGGCCAAATTTTCTTTGGGTACTTCAGTATGTTACTACCAGAATCCCTGTCAAACTACCAGGGCAGCATGTGATATCATGGTGATAGCATTGTTTTCACTTCCCTTTTCTGCACAAATAATTTTGTCCGGTTCTGAATTTCAGTTTTTAAAATAAATTTTAAAGGCCAGAAAAATGGTTATGCACCATAGTATTGACTGAAGAGTTGAAAAACTTATGATCTTCCCATCTATTTTAAGTGAGATAATTTTCTGCTATAGATGTTGAAACACTGATATTTACAAGCATTACTTCTACATCTTCAAGTAAAATAGGCTGTAAATAGGAAGAAAAGCTCTGGTAGGTTTGATACCAGCTGGAGAAAAAAAGACTTTCTTTATCAAGTGTCATGGCTTGACACTGGCGCAATGCCAGCACCCCCATGAAAATACACCTTCCCAAATAAGTGCTGTGAGATGTTATGAGGAACAGAGCAGAGCAGGGCCAAGCTTAATAACAAAGGAAAAAAAACTTTATTAAACTACTACTACAGAAGACACATGGACTAAATCCAGGATGAAGACCTTTTAAAACACCCCTCCTCCTCTGAATTTCTAAAACACCCACCATGAAACATCACCCAGGATTCCTGATCAAATTACCACCCTTCAGATAATCAATACTCAATCTATCAAGGGAGAGAGAAGTCTCTCTTGCACCACAGACCCCCCAGGAAACACAGTTGCCACCTCCTGTGTTTCCCTGTCACACATGGCAACCGCCCGGAGAAAATCTGCCAGTGTGACACTCTCCTTTCCATGTCACAGTGCTCTCACCACCATGCATGGACAGACTGCTCATAGGGCTCCTTTAAGGATGCTTTGCCACGGACCCAAAGATACAACAGTTCAGCTTCTCATCTTGGGATTACAGTCCCCCCCCATTTTCCCCTGGGGCCAAGGGTCCAGGAACAGAGATCATCTTCTTTCTGAAGACAGAGGGCATCACCATTCCCTCCTCAGCTTTCTTCTGTTCTTGCCATTCCTGTGCTGGTAGTTGCTGAAGTAGGTCTCCTTGAGTCACCACTGCATCCCCCTAAAATGCAGTCTCTATTGCAGGAGATTTTGGTTCAGTCCATGGCTAACAAGAAAAGTCCAGCCAAAAGCTACTTCATCATCTCCTCCCACCTAAATATTTCTTCTTCTAACATCTCAGGTCCCGGACTGTCTCTCTTCTACTTCAAATCGATGAGGAGTAATATTTTACAAAGCCCTCATTTCCCGGAAAGGGTTAAAAGTTCAGACTCCCTGGACGGCTGAAATCTCTGCTCAGCATTCTTGACTCCCACACTGGGCATCATCCCCCCCTTTCTCCTTCTCCTCTGCCAGCAAATCTCAAGGTGCCATCAGGCTCTCTGTCTCTTTCCCTCTGGGCGGGGGGCAAAGGCATCTCCGCTTCTCTCCACCCTTCTGTCCACAGGAGCTGGCTCAGTTCCAGACCCTCAGCCCCTCGGCCTACCTGGACAAGGCCTCATGGCTTCCCCTCCCCCACCCACCTCATGGCTGGGCAGGGGAGAGTTTGCACTCTCTGACCACCGGAACCAAAAGAGACAGTTCCCCTGGGAGTTCTTGCTTTTAACCCCCTGTGTTCTCAGAGGCGTGTCCATACTTTCAGTGGTCACTCCAGGTGCCAATATCCAAACCTGACCACTGATTGGTTTGACCCAGCTTCCTGGAAAAAAATTCACTTCCATGTCAAACCATGACAACAAGCTTGCTTTCTTTAACAATAGTCATAGCAGATGAAAAAAAATCTTTGCAAAAAATGAAAAAATAAGGGTTTAAAAATCTAAGAAGCTAATACTATTTTCCAGTTTCTATACTTCCAGAGCTTGTTCTATGTATGTCTAAAGAATGATGTAAAAAATGTGGTTAATGTCTTGCAGGCGAATAATTCCTGGTTGTGTCATATTAAATATTTGTTTTTTTCTCTCCCTCATACAAGCTTGTTTAATTCACAGACATCATAGATAAATATAGTTTGGATAGAAAATATCAAAGGAAAACATGTCTATTTTGGTAATACCAAGGATATAAGTATACAGTGTAGAAAATGCTATTGTTTATTTGAGATAGATTTTAGGGGATGGTCTAAAAAGCTTACTTTCCTTGGGTGTGGAGCCTTCTCATTCTGAGGAGGCTGCAATGTGATCTTAAGATTCCTCCCATGGGACACCTGATAAAACCCCACAGCCCTAGGTCTGCTTCCTCTCTATTCTCTGCTCTTGGGTCTGGGCTCTCTGGGCTTTGCTCAGGCTCCTGGGCCTCTGCCCCCTGCTGCCCCCAGCATGGGGCAGGGTGCGGGGGTGAATAAAATGGATTCCCCTGCTAAACAACCGAGACTTTTCTTGTCTGTTTTCCCTGCTGCTGGTGGTGGCCTCCCTGGATTATGATCAGCACTGCTGCCACACGCTGCTACAAATGGTGGAGAATGCAGGCAACAAACATTTGAAAAATAGCTGGGGAATTTTTCATGCCTTGAGGAAGAGTTTTCCAATGATATCTTTTGAGAAAGGCTTGTCTGTTAATTGATGGAACAGAAAATGCAAACCTTGGGGCATCTCTGTGATGGAGCGAGATGTTAAAAAAGCAATCTCTGATATCAATGACTATCTCGGAGGAGCACTGATGGTGAGGGTAGGCCAGGTTGCAGAGGGCCTATGTCCTCAATGGCCTCATTGATCTTTCTGAGGTCTTGTAGGAGCCTCCATTTTTCTTTGCCTGGTTTAGGAATGACGAAGACAGGGGTATTCCAAGGGCTAATGGATGGTACCATGTGGCCCTTGGACAGCTGCTCCTCTACTAGGGATTTGAGCACCTTTAGCTTTTCATTTGAGAGGGGCCACTGATCAAACCACACTGGTTCATCAGTTTTCCAGGTGAGCAGTGTGGTGGGGTGCTCTGCATTTACAGTGGCCCTGACTAAAAATCCTGTGGTGGTGAGGGGATTTCTAGCCTTGCTCCCCATTGGGACAATAGGTCCCTGCCCCAGAAGATGATGGGTGCCCTTACCACAAAAGGTCTTACTGTGGCTACCTGACCCTCAGGTCCTTGGATAAGTATAGTTCATTTGCTTCGCATGTGGAGCCTTCCCATTCTGAGGAGGCTGTAATCTGTTCTTAAGACTCCTCCCATGGGACACCTGATAAAACCCTACAGTCCTGGCTCTGCTCACTCTCTGGTCTTGGGTCTGGGCTCTCTGGGCTTTGCTCAGGCTCCTGGGCCTCTGCTCCCCTGCTCCCCCCGGCACGGGGTGGTGGGGGGTGGGGAGGGGTGGGAATAAAATGGACTCCCCTGCTAAACAACAGCAACTTGTCTCGTCTGTTTTCCCTGCTGCTGGTGGTGGCCTCCCTGAATTACAATTGGCACTGGTGCCACACACTGCTACAAATGGTGGAGAATGCAGGCAACCAGTGAGCACCTCGACCGGCACACCTGTGAGTCACCCACATATTGATATACCCTGCGGGACCCCCATCTTCCATGAAGGTAAAAAGCTTACGGGGAGGGGAATTCCCAGTAAGGACACCAGCATACTGGGACCAGGCGATAGGACTAACATCTACCATCACTCAGCAAGATGCTTATGAACGGTTTTCTCATGGGAGTGATAAGAACGGGCAGGAGATCGTGCTTCTTTAAAATGCCTTTATTAAAAAGTGACAAGCTCAGGTGGGGGCCCAACGGGTCACACACACGCCGCCGCCGCTTCCCAGAGTGGCACGGAGGAGGAGGAGTGCAGCTTTGTATGCAGGCAGAGCCAGGTATTCCATCCCCATGGGAGAGGCAGTATTCCAAAGTCGGAGTTGTGGCTTGGGGTCCTCATTCTAGCCAACATCTCTGTTGGTTAGAGTGAGAGATTAAAAAGGTTTCTGCAGACTAGAACTAGTTGCTCACCCTTTGCAGTTGTTTTAAGTCCTTCAATTTCATTATGGTTCATTGTTTTAGCGGTTTTTTGGTACTGGATTTGGTGTGTTTCTTCATTTGCATACTGCCTCCAATGTCACTTCCTCCTCACAGTCCCGGGTGCCATTTTCTAGGAAGCAGCAGGGGTGAGACCCAACCCAATAGGGAGGGATTTCTAACAGGGGATGAACAACAGGTAATTAACAGGGAAGGAACAACAGATAGTTAACAGAGAATGAACAGCAGGAAATTGATTAACAATAGGCCATTAGGTAACACTCTATAACCTTTAAGAAATAAGCAATTTCTTATTCATAACAGTCCCCCCTCTTTCTCTTTGATCAGGCTTGAACTACAAGCCAGCATCAATTTGCAGTCTCTGGTTCTTAAGCATACATTTTTCTTAATTTCTGGTATTGGTTATAAATTTCTCGTGCATTTTTGTGTTCTTGATTATTTAGCTTCATTACCTTTTCTGGTTTCTTCAGGTCAATCTCTAGGTTGGTCTGCATGGCAGATGTTACTAATTTAATTAGACAGGGAAGTAAGCAGGGTAAGAAGAACAAACTGGCAATGATGCACACAGTGAAAAAAGCTGCCTTTTTCCACCCTTAAAAGACCATAGGTTATCACACCAGCTGGAATCAAGTAAGGGAGTCCATTCGTGGTTACCTACATATGCTAGTTTTCTTATTTTGTTTGAGATGTTTCTAATGACTGCACTTCTATCATCGATTTCTAAGCAGCATTCTGATGAGTTGAATTTGCCACAGATCCTGCCCTCATCAGCAAGTAGGTAGTCTACGGCCAATCTGATTTGATAAATTACTGTTCTAGTTTGGGTGAGTTGATCATTGATAAGATCAAGGGCTAAGGAGGTCCGATTAGATACCATCTCTAATACTCTATCAATCTCTAATACTGCCTGAAGCCTGATGATTCTGTTCAGCATATATATTGGGGTCTGATAGCCCCAGGACCTATCTTGAGCCCAAGTGGCAGGGCCATAAGTATCAATAATTTTCTTTGGAGTCCAAACTTTGCTTTTCCAATTTTCTACTCCTCTGATTTCAATTACACTTCTGTTTCTCTTTCTAGTTTTTCTCAAATCATCATATATGGGGACTCCCAAACTCGATCCAGATTCTTTGGGTAATAGGAAAAAGGCTAGTTTTGTGATTCCGATAGTGCAGCTCCCTGACCAATCCCCTGGTAGGTAGCTTAGTGTACGCAGTAGTCCCACAAATCCAGAATAAGTGTTTGGGGGCTTCCCAAAAGGTATTATTGATTTCAGTTGGACATTCCCAATATTTTGAAATTTCTTTTCTCCCCCAGAATGGGTTTACTCCTTTTTCAGAACGTTCGTGCAGTCCGTATGCCTGATTGTATATACTCTTTTTTCTATGGACCAGAACCTGTTTGGATCTTTCAGGATCCATCGAGTGACTAAATTTTTTAGTGTTAAATACCTTTTGCAAGCCATCCTTCCCACCTGGGTGTTGTACCTTATTCCCCTTCTGGAAATACATTCTTCTCCTATTATTCTGGTCTTTAGATTTCGTTGCTCTTCTCCCCTCTCCTTGAGGATACTAGATTCTGGGTTATTTTGTTTCCACCTATCATTTCTAATGGTCCCAGGCTAATTCCTTCCCACAGCCAGACTTCAGACATTTGGGTATTCCCGCAGACCCATGTTCAGACCCATGTGCTGGAGTCTCGTGTGCTCGTGGCTGATTCTTTCCACTAGATCAATAAATAAATTTTTACCTCGGGGTATTTCCCAGTCATCTTGTTCTTTTGTTGTTTTTACTATTTCTTTTTCTTTGATCAAATCTACCAGATCTGCTTGGGTGGTATCCTTCTCAAAACACATCCAGGCTTCTCCTACCGGGCATTCTCCCAGGAGTTGCTGCCTTATATTGGCAGCATTCCAGGCCATCCAATATGCTTTTCTGTCCTCTTGGCAAGGAATTAGTTGTGAAAGGTTGTGGGAGGTGCCCCTAGGGAAAACCACCCAGGAATGCCATGGGAAACCACACAGGTATAAAATATTCCTGCTTTCTCCATGCAGTTGAAGGTCTGTCTATCAAATGTTGTGCCCTCCCCAGTTTATGTCAATCACTAGTTATTCTATTCCCCTGTTCTAGAAAAGTCCTTGTTGCCAGTTCCGTTATTGGCTCCCCGCAGCAAACCACTCCTTCCCTTCACCCTCATTGGTTCTGTGTTTGTCACTCCATCCCTGCTCCTCCCCTGAGCCTTTCCCCCATTGATCTGTTTGTACCCCAACTACTCCTACCCTTCCCTGTTATATACACTGGTCCCTCCCCTGACAGGGGCTCTCAGAGTCTGCTTTCCCTTTGAGTGGTTGTCTCCCTGCTCCTCTCCTGCTCCCCTCATCTATTGTCTCGACCCCAATAAACCCTCGTGGACTACAGCAGCCTGAGCGTCCTCCTGTCTCTCAGTGGGGATACAATTAGGCTATCTGGGCACTTGTTGACCAGCCACTTGTGGGCTTCCCTGTGGAACCAGGTCCAGGCCAGTCAACAAAAGCTTAACACAGTTAGGGTTTAAGTTAGTATGTACTCTTAGTAAGGAGCTCACTTCCACCTCTTCGTAAAAGGGCTGCTAGCATTTGCTACACGGCTCTCCTGGGCTCCCCAGAACCCCACTAGCCATTATAGTGGCTATGACTACCACCCTACCCAAGAGTCCAGTATGGGTCATCTTGCAGAGGCTGCCCACCTGGCCTTGCCTCTTGGGGATGTTCTGAGTCCTGTAGAATCTTTTCTGCCCTTCTCTGGCTAAACCTCTCTACTCTTCTACTAATTTCATCCTCACCTAGGGAGTGCTCTGTAGAAGATTGACCTGGAGCTCTCGAGGTTTAGCTGGGGGGGGACTTGACTAAAATCAGAACTATTTTTAAAACACTCAGAATCACACAACACTTGTTAACAACTTGTGAGCCTTTTTCTAGAACTCCTTGGAACATACGCAGCTGGTTTAAAACCCTTTACAGTTCTAAACAAACCCTTTTTTATCAGTTCATCAGTCTTTTTGGCTTTTCCTTTTGAAAATCAACTTTAAGTCCTTTGGTCCTTTTATAATAGTATACTCAGGTGAATTAACTCGTGATGTGGTTGAATCCTGTCCTGAGTTAGGGGGTGGGAGTGGTGTTGAATCTGGTCCAATGCCGGGGAGAGATTGACGTTGTATCTGGTCCAATGCCAGAGTGAGAGACTGATGTTGAATCTGATCCATTATCAGGAGATGAAACTGACGTTGAATCTGGTCCAATGCCAAGGGGTGAGACTGGTCCTTTAACCCTTGTGATGTGTGTCCAACCCTTCTCTCTGGTTTGCACAGCAGAATTAGTGATGAGGAGTACCTGGAAAGGGCCTTCAAATTTAGGCATTAGTTGTCCACTATTCCAGGATTTTTTCAAAACTCAATCTCCTTGGCTTTCGTATCAAGAGGGGAGGTCTGGGGGAGGTATCCTCTTTTTCTAAGTCCTTCCAGAGTTCTTCCAATGACTTCTAAATATTTCCTGGTAATTTCTTCTCCTTCTAAATAATCTCCTGTGCTATAGGGTGTTAAGAAGAATGGTAATCCAAACATCATCTCATAGGGTGAAATTCTTACATCAGACCAGGGTCTTGTTCTGATGCGCAACAGCGCTAGGGGCAAACACTTCAGCCAATTCATTTTTGTTTCTTCGATCAATTTAGTCAATACATTTTTGAGAGTTTTGTTCATCCACTCCACTCTCCCAGAACTCTGGGGGTGCCATGGAGTGTGTAATCTCCACTTTATTCCTAAGGCCTCAATTACATATTGCAGTGTTTGGGCAACAAAATGTGGACCTTGGTCTGAGTCTATGGTGTTTACCATTCTGTATCTGGGGATAATGTTCTCTAAATTACTTTTGCCACAACCTGGGCAGTTTCCCTTTTGGTTGGGAAAGCTTCCACCCAATGAGTGAGATGGTCTACTATAACCAGTAGATGTTTATATCCCTGCACTAGGGGCATCTCAGTGAAATCTATCTGTATACACTGGAAAGGTCTTAAAGCTAATTCCCTCCCTCCGGGTACAGCCTTTCTCATAACCTTCTGGTTTACTTTTTTGGCAAATTAAACATCCTTTTGTAATTGCTTTTGCTAGGTCATATACACCTATGCACAGGTTATTCCTTAGGAAATGATCACATAGTCCTTGGACTCCCTAGTGAGTTAATTTATGTAGTTCTGTTAGCACTGTCCGGGCAAGTGCTTTGTTTAAAGACACCTGTCCATCTGATGTTAACCACTCCCCTCATTCCCCTTGATGTAACTTTAAATCTTTTATTGCTTCTAATTCTCTTTCACTAAATATGGGTTCCTCTTTCCCTTCTCCTTCTTCAGGTGTGGTTTCTACTTTTAAAACTTTCACTGGATCCCCTGATTCTAGAGCTGCTTCCTTTGCAGTCTGATCAGCCAGTCGGTTTCCCCTGGCTTCAAAATTGTCCCCTTATTGGTGTCCTTTTATATGGACCACAGCTATTTCTGTTGGTTTTTGTAGAGATTCTAGTACAGACCTGACCAAATTCTCATGAGCTAGACGTTTTCCTTTTGAGCTTAGATATCCACGCTCCTTCCATATTTTCCCAAATGTATGGACTATCCCGAATGCATATTGGGAGTTCGTATAGATGGTTCCCTGGTCTCCTTCCAACAAGTCTAATCCTCTTTTTAGGGCATATATTTCGCAATTTTTGGCTGACCAGTTTGAAGGTAATTTCCGTTTTTCATTAATTTGTAAAGTTTCTCCATCTATGATGGCGTAACCTGAAGCTCTTTTTCCAACTACTACCATCAAAGAGCCATCTATAAACAAGATTTTTCCATTTGCTAGAAGCTGATCTTCTAAATCCTCTCTTACTTTTGTTTGGAGGTTAATCAATTTGAGGCAATCATGTTCTAAATTTTCTATAGGCTCTCCCATAAGAAATTGTGCTGGATTAAAGGCATTTGATGTGACCAATTCTAAATCATCTGTGTTCATTAATATTATTTCATATTTTAATATTCTGGCATCAGTTAGCCATTGTTGAGCTCTTTGGCTCAGAATTGTTTTGAGGTCATGTGGAGTATGTACTTTGATTTTTCCTTGTAATGTCAGTTTTTGAGTCTTCTCTATCAGGATAGCAGTAGCTGCTACTGCTTGTATAGAAACTGGCTGGCCTTGAGCCACTGGATGTAACAATTTGGAAATACAAGCCATGGGTTTCTTGCAGCCTCCCCACTCTTGAGTCAGTACACCATAGGCTATGCCTCCTTCAGCACTCAAGAAAGGATCCTGAGGTCTGGTAAGCTTAGGACCGGGGCAGAGGATAACTTATCTTTTAGGCTTTCTAGTTGTTGTTCATCTTCTGCTGTACAAATTCAGCTACCAACTTATCATATAAAAATTTTACACTCTGTGTGTACTGGTCTAACCATAGTTTGCAATATCCGAACAGGCCCAGGAACTTTCTTACATCCCTTTTTGTTTTTGGAGCTGGGAGAGATAAAATACTGGAGATTCTCTCAGGGCTCAGTTTTTTTTATATCCCTCTCCTATTATGTGCCCAAGGTATGTTACTTCTGACTGTACGAATTGTAATTTCTCTTGGGAAACTTTTAGTCCTTTCTCCCCCAGAAAATTTAAGAGTTTAATGCTAGTTGCTTTGACTTGGTCTTTCTTTTTCCCTGACGCCATCAGGTCATCTACATACTGCAGGATCTGTACATCCCCTTCGGGGACAAACTGTTCTAACAAATCCTCCAGTGCAAAGAGGTTAGGGGATTCAGTGAACCCTTGGGGTAATCGGGTCCATCTTAGCTGCTGTTTCCTTTTTGTATCTGGGTCCTCCCATTCAAAAGGGAACCAATCTCTATACCCCTCTGTCAGGGGACACGCCCAGAAAGCATCTTTTAGATCTATAATAGTGAACCAAGCATGGTTCCTTGGAATTTGGCTTAGAAGACTACGCAGGTTGGGCACAACTGGATATCTAGCAATGGCCCTCTTGTTGACCTCCCTCAGGTCTTGTACCAGTCTATATTTCCCCTCAGCTTTCTTAACTGCCAGTATAGGGGTATTGTGCAGTGACATACAAGGTTCCAAAATTCCCTCCTGCACAATTGTTCAATAACCATAGCAAGTCCCTTTCTTCCCTCTAGGGAAATTGGATATTGTTTCATCCGTATGGGTGAAGTGCTGTCCTGCATTTTTATGGTTATCGGCGGGATGTCCAGTAGCCCCCACTTTCCTCCTTCAGCCCATACTTTCGGATTTATCTCTGCAATATCCCCTTGGGATAACTTCATTATCTGTATTGCCATTTTTCCTTCTCTTGGGATAATCCCAACCCCCAAATGAACTTTTAGGTCTCTTCCTAACAGACTTTTTTCCAGTTTAGGCAGATAAATAAAATTAGCGTTACACTGCCTTGAGTTTCCTATTATTTTTACATCCTCAGTTACTGAGGCTTTAAATGGTTTTCTTTCAGTCCCTAATACCTCACAAAATTTCTTTCCAATAACCATGCCTTCTGGTAACTTTTGAGACAAGACTTATCTGCTCCTGTATCGACCAGAAACTCAAACTCTTCATTTAGGGGTCCCACTTCAAAGTTTATCAAGGGCTCCTCTAGATGTTTCATCGGGTCCCCTAAAGTATAAAGCCCTTGACACCCCTAATTATTGCCTCTAAGAATCTTCTCTAAGACTTCTTGTTCTTTGGCTATTGCATCATCAGCACTGAGCTTTTTACAAAACTTCCTAAGGTGGCCGGTTTCCCCGCAAAAATAGCAGCGCCTTTCACTAAAAGGGACTTGAGGTCTCTCCATTCCCTTAAACTCATTATTTGGGTCTGATGGTACTGGCCTATCCTTGGCTGCTGTTGGTGGTGGACCCAACCACCCTTTTTTTGCCTTGGGTTGAGGTACAGGATTACTTGTCCCCGCACTTTCTCTAGCTACAGCCACCATGATTCTAGCTTTAGCTTTGGCTCTTTCTTCTTCCCTCCTCAAATACACCTTCAATGCTTCCCACAGCAATTCATTAATGTCCTTCTCTTGCCAATCTTCTATCTTTTCTAATTTTCTTCATATATCAGGCCAAGATTTAGTAACAAATTGGACCTTTAGTAGCACTTTACCTTCTGTGCTGTCTGGACCTATTTTGGAGTACAATTGGAAGTTCTGCTTTAAGCGGTTCAGCCAGGTGGCAGGAGTTTCATCCTTCTCTTGTGCACTCTCAAATGCCAGTTTTGTATTAGTTCCTTTGGGAACTGATCCCCTGGATTATCAATGACCTGTATTCCATCATGGCCTTCCTCCCCTCCTCCTGGTCAGGGTTCCAATTAGGATCTACTAGGGGCAATTTTTGTTCTCCTGGGGGTACTTGGGGTCCAGGCCAGTTATCTTTTTCCCAAATTCTTATGCTGGTGGCTCAAATCATCCGAACCTCCTCTGAGGAAAACAATATATTCAAAATGGAATTAATTTCCCCCCAGGTATAGATATTTGGCCCTAAAAATTGATCTACTTGGTTGGCAATGCCCACAGGGTCCTCAACAAGGTTCCCTAACTCATTTTTAAACCCTCTCACCTCAGAGGCTATTAGGGGAGCATTTACAAAGCCAACACCTCCCTCTACTCCTCCCATAGGAACCTCTCTGAGGGGGAAAAGCCTTTCTACTTTTGAAGTCCTAGACCAAGTGCCACAGTTGGGCCCTTCCTCAGCCACCAAATTCTCCATTTGAGAGTTGTTAGTGTTAGCGTGGACCTGGTGTAAATCAGTAGTTGTTCCCAGTAATAAGAGGTTACTGGGCAAGGGGGCACCTGCGTCTGAATTAGGAGGAGGTAAGGAGACAGAGGGAGTAGGGCCTGAGTGCATAGTAAATGAAGTTAGTGAAGGTATAGAGAGTGCAACAGGTGAAATAAGCACTTGTGGTGGTGGTGCAGAAGCAGATGAAGGAGCTGGATGGGGGTGGTAAGGGAATGGCCATCGGGGAGGTACTGGGTCTACCACAGAAGAAGCTGAAGAGGAAGGAGGAGATATTAGAGGGGGCGGTAAAGGGATGACAGCCAGAGGAAAAGCCGGGTCTGCCATTTGAGGTGACCTAGGGAGAGGAGGATAGATTGGAGGGGCAACGGGAAACAAGCAATCCAAAGGGTCCCACTTCTTATTAATTTCTTTTACTGCCTCCTCTCCTTGTTTATTCTCCTCTTCTTTCCTCTGTACCTTGCATACCTGTACACTTTTATCCTCAGTTACACTCTTTAACCAACAGGCTGCATATAATAGTTGCGGGGGATCAGTAACCTCTGGAGCTTTCAGATAGTTACTTAGTTGTTGATGCATCCACTTGTCCTTTGTCCCACACCACGGCCATCCTCCCTGCACATCTAGGTTTGGCCAAACTTCTACACAATAGTGGATCATCTTGATCTTATCTAGGCCTTCCATGGCTTCTATTGAATCACATTCCTCTAACAATTCGCCTAGGGGACTATTAGGGGGAATGTTCTTTCCTCCCTTCCCCCTCCCCTTGATCTTGAAAGGACCTGTTCTCTTACTTGTTGCATTCTCCCATTTTCGGACCAACAAAAAATCACAAAGGTGCCTCTACCCCAAAGGAAACAAACTGACAGGCAACCAAAATCTTACAAATCTACAAAAAAAAAAAAAATCTTTTTGGCCCCCCAAAAAAATTCACTAAATTACTTTTAAACCAAAAAAAAAGCACAAAGGTGCCTCTACTCGAAAGAAACGTACTGACAGGCAACTCAGATATTAAGAAATCCTAATACTCGAATCCTTACAACAGCCCTGGCCTCCTCTGCCAAAACTCAATTTGCCTGACCTCCTTTGTCAGGACTTAAAACAAAACAGCTGCCTGATCTTGTCAGGACTTCAAAAACCCAAGACCCTGGCCTCCTTCACCGAGGCTCGTGCCTGACCTCCTCTAGTCAGGACATAAAACAAAACTGCCTGATCTTTTAAGGTTGCCTAACCCCCCTTGTTAGGACTTACTTATCAGGACTTTTAATGGGACTTTGGCCTCCTTCACCAAGACTCGTGCCTAACCTCCTTTGTAGGACTTACAAAGCCTGCAGTACTTTTGGACTTGCCTGAATCCTTCTCGGGCCTTGTGATTTGCCTGACCTCCCTTGTCAGGACTTAAAACAAAGCAGCTGCCTGATTTGTAGTTTTGCCTGACTTCCCTCGCCAAGGCCTACGTATCAGGACTTTAAAACCCTAGATCCCGGCCTCCTTCGCCAAGGCTAGTGCCTGACCACCCTTAGTCATGACTTAAAACAAAACTGCCTGATTTTTTTAAAGTTGCCTAACCCCCTTGTTAGGACTTACTTATCAGGACTTTTTGGGGGTTGCATGCCACTCACTATTTCCTCCACATGCCTAGAGGGGGGGCCCCTCTCTACCCCCTAGGAGACACCTCATTCACACTGGTTCCACTCGCTTCCCCCTGTTCCCGGCCGGCCCCCTCGCGGGAGTCCGAAACCGCAGTACTAGGGGTCCTCACTCACTTTGAGGGTCCGAGCTGCCGGCCCTTGTCTCATTCACTCCCCACTCACTCGCCTTCTTCTCCTGCCACCGGATGCTCTCACCAGTCCGACGCTCCTCTGTGCCTCTGGTCCTGAACCCCATTTTTTTCAGTTTCTGTGAAGTTGCCTGTACCTTTCCTTACCCTTTGTTCCTAAGAGCACGGCCAAGAGTGAAAAGGCCAAAATGGCTCAGAGTTGCTACTGTCTTCTCTGTCACTCTCTGCCCCTCTGCCACCCCATCCCCCCTTTCCCTGTAGGAAGACAAGGTCAGAAACCGTCCAGAGCTGACACAGGAGTGCTACCGTCCTCTCACTGCTCTGTGTCCTCTTTCGCCCCCGTCTCTTTCCATATCCCCCATTCCCTGCCAGGGAAGGCTCTGGCCACACTGTCCCGGGTGCTCCTTCTCAAAATAGCACAACCAAGCAGTTTCGAGCTCCCCTGTTTCCCACTGAGTCCTTTTTTTCTGGTCCATGCCTGCCCTTCCCCCTCACCTACCTTCCCCCTTCCTGCCACGCGGCTGCTCCGCCCCCGGCCTGCGGGGCTGTGTGAGGCCAGGCGGGGCTGGTGAGCCCTGAGAGGGCTGGGCCCCGCTGTGCCTGCAGGAGACGCGAGGCAGAGGTGGTGTGGCAGAGTGGGGCAGCCTCGGAAAGGGCAGAGCCCTGCCATGTGCTGCAAGCTGTCCCACGGCTGCTTTCACTCTTCCTTGCTTCATAGTCATCATCATCAGAATCCAACAGAGAAACACCTACAACACCAGTACTAAAGCTGAGCTCAAACACTAAGGACTGTACCCTTCGTGAAAGAGGAGACCAAAAACAGTACCCGTTCTGGTGAGAAGATCAAAAGCCAAAGGAGAACAAACTATTAACCCACTAAGCAAAAATATATTCATTTAATTCAGTATCATCATTTCTGTTACTTTATTCTCTGTAATTAAGTCTCAAATTCTTTTCTGTTACTGTTAATTCAGCTTAATAATGTTCATTTTAACATTTACATTCATTGTAAACCATTAAGTCATATTCCTGAGAATCCCCTTGTTTTAATCAATTTATAAATGGAGGAATTGTGGAGCCTTCCCATTCTGAGGAGGCTGTAATCTGATTTTAAGACTCCTCCCATGGGACACCTGATAAAACCCCGCAGCCCTGGGTCTGCTCTCTCTGCTCTGCTCTCAGGTCTGGGCTCCCTGGGCTTTGCTCAGGCTCCTGGGCCTCTGCCCCCTGCTGTCCCCAGCATGGGGTGGGGGGGGTGGGGTGGGGAGGGGAATAAAATGGACTCCCCTGCTAAACAACAGAGACTTTTCTTGTCTGTTTTCCCTGCTGCTGGTGGTGGCCACGCTGGATCACTGCTGCCACATGCTGCTACACCTGGGGTTTTTTAAACAATGTGTAGATGTGTCACTTAGGGCACATGGTTTAGAGGGCAATATGGTGATGCTGCATTAAAGATTGGACTTGATGATCTCAGAAATCTTTTCCAAGTGATTCTATTCTATGATTCAAGAATAGCAGCAGTCAGAGTGGAGGTAACACCATCCTCTGTGGCTACAGCCTCTCAATCCTTCCATCTCTCCCTACCTTCTCTGTCAAGGCAGTGGCTTAGTTCCCAATGCCACCTTTTTCCAACCAACATCTCCTCCCTTTTTTCATTCCTCTTTCCCAACAGAGTCAAGTCTAAGCTGGGTCCTACCTTAAAATGGGAAACTAACAGTGTTGAATCAATCCTTGGACAAAACTCTCGAAGCACAATTGGATCATAATGAAGTTTTACCACTAAAATCCCAGAATTATGATAGTAATATGAATCAATAGTTTTAGTAAATGGAGAGAGAACTTTTAAATAACTTTGTCTTCACCACAGCTAAGAGCTGCTAATGATTGTCAAGACACATTTATTTCTGTATATATACAATATGGACTACCTTTCAGGTACCTTGTTTATTTTCTTAAGTTACAAGTTTTTCCCATATGAGCAAAATTCATTGTATAGTTACAAACAAAAAAAAACCCTACAAAAAAGGACCAAAAAACCCCAAACAAACAAAGAACAAAAACAAAATCAAAAAACCAAGCAATGTAAAAAAAAAAAAAAAGCCCAAACAAAAAATTTCTAAACTATGTTTACCTAATATTCTACTGTAACATCCACTCAGCCTAATTAATTACTTTAATTCACTTGCATCAAGTCTTATTTGTATTTGTATTTTGCAGTGTTAATCATTCAGTCAATCCTGCTAATGCAAATGAAATTATGCCAGTAAGGGCTGCCTAGTGACACATATCTCAGCATTTACGCCCACAACACACAGTAGGATGGCCTGGGAAAATGTATTCATTATCCTAAGGCAAGGTCCCTAGTAAAGCTGCTCAGTGATGTGCAGGGTGAACTCCAAATTTAAGAACACTATTAAAAGCACAGACTAAGAAGTCAACCTTTTACACTTCAAGTTCATTAATGGAGAGAAAGGCATCATGTCAAGGAAGTAGAGTCATGACACTTTTGTAGAGGGTAATATGAAACAAAACCTCATCACAAACTTGTGAACAATTTTTTCTCTGCAAACCAAGCCATTCTTTGAAAACCATGCAGCCATTCCCTTCAGCCATGATGAATCACAGACTCACAGAATATTTGGGATTGAAAGGGATCTCTGGAGATAATCTTGTCCAAACCACTGCCAAGGCAGGGTCAATTACAGCAAGTGCCACAGGAACCTGTCCATCTGGGTTTTGAATTTCTCAAGAGAGGGAGATTCCACAACCTCCCTGGGCAGCCTGTTCTAGTGCTCTGCCACCCTCAGCATAGAGAGGTTCTTCCCTATGTTGAGGTGGATTTTCTTGTGTTTTTGTTTATGACCATTGCTCTTCATCCAGTATCTGGGCACCACTGAAAAGAGTCTGGCACCATCCTCTTGGCACTCACCTTTCAGATATTTATATGCATTGATGAGATTCCCTCTCAGTCTTCTCTTCTCTAGACTAAACAGGCCCAGCTCTCTCAGTCTCTCCTCATAAGAGAGATGCTCCAGACCCCTCATCATCTTTGTGACCCTTTGCCAGACACTCTCCAGGAGCTCCTTGTCTCTCTGGCACTGAGGAGCCCAGAATTGGACACAGCACTCCAGATGTGCCCTCACCAGGGCCCAGTAGAGGGGGAGGATCAGCTCCCTTGACCTGCTGGCCACACTCTTCCCAGTGGAGCCCAGGATCCCACTGGGCCTCCTGGCCACAGGGCCACACTGCTGGCTCATTGTCACCTTGTGACCCACCAAGACTCCCAGGTCCTTCTCCGCAGAGCTGCTCTTTAGTGGGGCAGCCCCAGCCTGTGCTGGTACTTGGGGTTATTCCTCCCCAGGTGCAGGACCCTGCACTTGCCCTTGTAGAACCTCATTTGGATTCTCTCTGTCCACCTCTCCAGCCCACCAAGGTCCAGCCCAAAGGCAGCAGAGCCTTCAGGTGTATCAGCCACTCTTCAGTTTGTATCATCAGTATGAACTCATCCATGGCTAAAAGTGAAAAAAATCAGAGAAATCTGAGAAACATGTATGTGCATACATGGACACAAGTAACATTGTAAATATATATATCTTGCCAGTAAAAGATGGTTAAGTGATAAATTGATTCCAGTTAGCACTTGCAAGAAGTTAGATATTGATATGATTAAATCATGTTTAACTAAATATAAAATTCATTTAGCCTAGTTCTCACAACTGAAAACTGATCATCACAAAGCAAAATGCATACTGAAAAATGAGTATGCAAATTTAAGATTTGATGCTCATAACTAGATAAAAACCAAATACTACTGCAGACATACCTTTCAATCATACTGGTTTTTCAAGCACAGCCCAGAGTTACCACTAATGGGTAATCTAACAACAGTGCTTGTAGCTGGCAATTTAATACACGCTTACTCATCCTGCAGATAGAGATGAGTGAAGAACATGTTTGTGATTAGAGAAGGCTAAAGAAATGCCAGACCTCTGAATCAAATATCTCATTCAGAGTCTAGTAGCAAAGCAACAGCAGCCAGAAGTCCACAATCACAGAGATTAGAGCTGTAATGCCCTCACTCCAGCTAATTCCAATGAAAATTCAATATCCTTGATATTTGCACCATTACCATTACCTCTCACTACTTTTATTGTTCAAGTTTTCTCTTCACCTTTGAGGTCAGAAGCACACTGAGGAGAAATTACTTGGAACAGTGAAAACTATTTGTACTTTATCTGTAAAGAACTATCTGCTCTGCCTTATAATCATAATCTCAGTTTATCAGAAAAATGGTAAGGAAAGCACAGGTGATTGACTCAGAACAGTTTCATTTTTTAAAATGACTGTTATTGTTTATATTTTCAGCTGTACAAAAAAAAAATCAAAGTTCTTTTGAATGAACTTGACTTGTTCTTTGCTTATACTTTCTGACTTTTAAACTGGTAATTTGAAAAAAAAGATAAGGTGTATCTCCAGACACTTCTTTAAGTTGTTCAGATCTGTGGTTTACGTCTTTAATTTTATTTTCATTTATAAATAACTTACTCTGCATATAAATGATAGAGAAAAGAAGATGGTAAGTTACATCAGACAAAATGTACTTTCAAAATTAAGGAGCCTAGCACCCTAAAATACCTAACAAATCTGTTATTCAGACAATGCAGATAACGTTAAAATTATTAAAAACTAAACTGAATGTACAGGCTGTTAAGGCAGGTATCACAATACTAAGAATGTCCTGGTGGGAAATTTCTAGCTTTGTTCTGAGCCAATCCTCATAGGAACAAAATTCAATTCTCAGACAAAACAGAAGACAAAATTCTAAGCTTAATTTTGCATTTCAGAAGAGTCTTCTGTAAAGTCAACATAATGCTTGAAATGCTTAAAGAATGCAGATGGTTCACTTCTGAGAGAGAGTTAGAACTGGTACCTGGGGGTACAATGAAGAGCCACCACTCCGTGAGCTGAAATACAGGCTCAATGGGCCCACAAACAAACGGCTGAATACATATTACTCATTGCATCTGAAACACATTAAATTTCACATTAACAACCACAAGTATTTGTCTCTAACAAGAGTTGCTTGTTACCTCTCTCCAAAAACAATGGTATGAAGGAATGAAAGCTGGTATTCTCTAGGGGGCTCTTTTGTGGAACAGAAGTCAAGTTCTGTTGCACCTAAATTCTTCAAGCACAGCACAAATTTCAGATGTGTCAATAGTCAGATACGTGGAAGATGAACCAATCTTTGCAACAGACAATTTTTCTGACTGTATTTGGAAGCAAAAGTGGGGACAGGGAGAGGAAACAACTATTCCTGGATATAGAAACAGAGACAATTTCAGCCCTAAAAGAGGAATTGCCTTTTAGAAGTGAACAGAAGTGAACTAGCTGCAAGCAGTATTTTTTTCTCTCTATGTACCCAGCATAGTGGCCTCCCAACTAACTCATGGTGATAGCAAAACTGTGCATGGTAATAGTAAGGCAGGAAAAGTACTGTTCAGTCTATTTTTGGACAAGTACTGCCTCATAGATATGGTTTCAGCACCAGAGGAAGCTCCTGTGCTGATCCCAGCCACCCATCCGAAAGCCAAAGTTGCCCTCATTCACTTCTGCTCTGGGAGCTCTCCGTGGCACCAAAGCCATCAGTCTTCACTGCTCCATAGACAGCAACACAGCACCTGGGAGAAGGGAAGTCAGTCTGGAATATCAGCTATCTCAGCAGGAGCAGGAAACCCTCCACAGCTTGGGAGTGTTCCTTAAGCCATGCTACTCGACAGAGGAAAATTTAGAAGGGATATTAAAAGCACAGGGACAACAAACTCACAGATGAGTTCTGTCCCACTCCAGCCCTTCCTGCTCCCTCCCTTGTACCAGCAGCAGTGTATGGAGGCACAGATAGTATGACAGGATCAGCCTGACAATTTTTCCTGCTTTCCAGCTTTACAGTCTGTTTCCTAGACAACTGCATTGTCGCCTTCACACTTTCTACCTCTGTGCACAACCCCCTCTTCAACATAAAGCATTTGTAAGGAGGTGTAACATCTGCAGTGCTAGTTTCTGCAACATCTACATTTAGTTTGGCAGTCTTACACCTACCCATTCCTTGCCAGTTGCAAACTATGTGGATTTGACAAAATACAACTAGATCTCAGCAGCACAAATGAATACAGCGGAAAACAGAGGACTCACTACTGGCTTGTACAATTCTTGTTCCTAATATTCTTCCCATATCATGTTGTGTCATGAAATAAATTAGATGGGAGAAAAGCATTCGATGTCTGTAATTGCTTTTTTATATACCTTTGGCTCATAGAACATTGTTTTTAAAATCAAGACAATTTGAGAGAGAGAGAAATGTATATATGTTTCTCTAGATATAACTCAACCAACTAAAGTGCTTCTTGCTCTGGCTCTAGGGATCATGAAAACAATTTCTTCAGCTTTAACCTTCAAGGCATTATTTGGTATGTGAAGGCATTTTAAGAAAATAAAATTTTATCCAGGCAAAAGCATTACAGAGTGAAGAAGTAACCATGAATGAAAGTTACCCCACATCATAAGAGGTTGTGAAAGTAATTTCTACTTTAGAAAAAAATGAGGAGAAGCCACACTTGTGCATACTTTGTGGCTTCCTTGGAAAGTTTTGGTGCTAAATCCTGAGTCCTGCTGACTTAAACTGGTCTGTCACAGAGACAAACGTTCATGACTCAGCTTCCATATTTCAAAAAAGCACAGGATTTTACTCAGTGAGTTTTAAGTACTTTAGGAAATGAACCCAGACACAGAACAAAAAGTTTGGATGATTACTTAAAATTTGACACAACCATACAGTCTGGAAAAACAGGACCCAAATCCCAGTAGAAATTCCTATAACAAAAATTCTTTTTTTCCCTGTCTTTACTCTGACACAACTTAAAAATTTCTACTTTCTCCTATTCCACATTACCTACAGCTGTAGGATATATACAATTTTTAATCTCCATTTCAATATCCTCTTTCTCCCTTCAGAAACCCCACCCTACAGATAGAATACAGAATTGCATCATAACTTCTTTCATCTGTATTTATCTTTTACTGTTTTATCAGCCCAGCTCAATTTTTGCTCAGTATGAACATAAAGTTCAACAACAACAGAGATGATTCTGGCTCCTTCACACCTTGTATTGACTTTTGAAATTTAGTGATCCCTGAAATCATTTAGTCAAAAGGAGGCTATTTTAAAACAGCACCATCAGCAGTAACTAAATTAACCTTAGAACATGATTTAAACGTGCAGTCATTAATGCCATTTCTTAGACACTGCAGATGATGAATAGGACTTTCATGAGGTTTGATGACCAAAACAGGACCAAGACCCAATTTATTAAGGCTCTATCCCTCGTGTTCTTACCTGCATAACATAAAAACATTCAGAACAAAGCAAAGGCACAGAAAACGGTTTAGAAATTTTCAGAACTACCTCCAGTAAATAAATGTAATACTATAAAAATAGGAGTATTCATAATAGGTAATTGAGGAACAGCTATGAGCCTCCCACTCAACATATGCACAAACAGACAATGTAATTATTATAGAAAAGCTGCAAGTGGTAAGAAGTCCAAAGTGTTTACAAAGTTTTTTAAAGGCTTGACCCTTAAGAAGAATCATCCTGTGAACAGGTACTAGAGCACCACAAGAGCTGAACTTCCAAATCTCAAAAAACTGTCTTTTTCATAATTTTTAAGATTTATATTGATATACTGGCCTAAATAAATAACTGCTGGAAAATTCCACCATCTCAAGTGCAATTTTTCATTGATATATAATTTTTTTGCTTTTAAAAAGCACATTTTATTTCTGTCTTGTTTTTGTTCATAAGCACATTCAGACTGCAACACTTGCAACAAAACACTACATCCTCTTTGTATCTTCATGAATACTTTGTATTCAGCTTTGTCATCATTACAGTCTTCTGTAATGCTATCATATTCTCACCAAAAGCCTACAAAAAAACCTCCCAGTTACTACACATGAAGATCAGCTTTTGTTCACTGAAGAAGATTAAAATCCTTTTCCAAACCCCTGAAACCCATCATGCCATTAGATCTGCCATCAGCATACAGATTACTTTTCTCATTCTTACAGTGCAATGCCTTGCAAAGAAGGGCATTCAAGGCAACTGAAAGAGAAGAGAGAAAGAAAATAATGTGTAGCAGCCAAAGTATAGTAAAGTTGCTCCAGAAATCTCTCCATGCTAACAGGTACTGGGGGGTGGTTTTGAGCTTCATGTAATCAAATACATTTCATCAGTGTGAGGTGAATACCTTAAGGTTTTCACAGGTTTCAGGGATGCTGGCCCCAGGAATTTTCAATTTCTGCATGAAAGAACCTTAGGTCAACTCAAAACACATTTGTGCTAATGAAGAGAAACTATGACCTTTGCATCTGATTAATTTGAGTTATTTCAAACTATCCCTTTCTAGGGACCTAAAATGACCAGTTCTGATGTATGCACATCTACTCAACAGGCTCACAAGGCTCACCACACTCTTTGTGCCTCTAATAAGAATTTTGCATACATGGAAACTATTCACAAGTTTGAAAATACTGGCCACATAAATCATAGCCAAAAATCAAGTAAACTAAGACAATTCTTGTTTTAATATTGTTAAACTTATGGAAAAAATACCATGACAAGTAAATCTCTTTTCTGACATGCCATGTTTTGGCACTAAAGCTGTACAAATACACAAATGTAGTGCCAGGATTCAGAGTCATGAGTCTCTAAAAATGAAAATCAACTCACTGCCTTTGCAACAACCTTTTCTTCTCCCCAGTTGTCATGAACTCCTGAGTGCATTGAGTGACAGGGGAACAAAACACCTGACATCTTGGTCTAAAGTGCTTTGCCTAATAAACACCATCTCTTTGATCTGTGACAGCTGTAGACTTAACGGGTATCCAGCCTTCATCCAGGGTTTATCAACAAGACTGCACAAAATAGATTCCTCCTGAGTAGTGCAGAGACTCCTGAATGTCCCCTGTATTCTGTGGGATGCTACCTTCTATTTCAGGTTATTGTTTTTAAGCACATTTTGCAAAAGTACTTGGAGGTAGTAAAAAGCTTGGTTCACATTGCCTAATGTTTTCTCTGACACAAATATTTTCCCCAGAGAAACAAATCTCCTACTTCCACCCAAGACAGCCCCTTATATTTACCTCAAATTTATCATCAGAATTACCAGAAGCTTTGTTCTCAACCTAGTTATTGCCTCATTAATACTCAGAGGACTGACACTTGCAAGGATCCTAAGCAAAGTGCTGAAATTTTCTTTTGAAGAACTCAGAGATGCATTGTCATTGTGTGTAGAAACATCTTCTACCATTACAGAAAACAGCTCAGTCTCTTTAACACGGTTTTCATAATTTGTTTTTACACACTGTGTGCAAATAGGCCATGAAGCTCAGTGAGATGGGATATCATTGATGACAGTGATTAAAGATTAAAAATGAGATCTGTAAATTTACGAAGGACTTTAAAAATTACTATCAAGAACAACTGTATGCGCTTTGTATATTCAGTCCAAAATTCTGGGATAAACAATGACGCTGCTGTAACTCAGACTCTGGAGGAGACCTGGAGCAAGGGCAATGTTAAACTTAGAAATTTAAGTTGCATTTCATATAATGATAGAATGTTCTGGGTTGGAATAGGCTTTAAAGATCATCTATTTCCAAACCTCGTTCCATGGGCAGGGACATCTCCCACTAGACCAGGTTGCTCAGAGCCCCATCCAGCCTGGCCTTGAACACTGCCAGGGATGAGGCACCCACAGCTTCTCTGGACAACCTGTGCCAGTGCCTCACCACCCTCTGGCAGTAAAGAATTTCTTCCTAATATCTAATATAAGCCTATCCTTTTATGGTTGAAAGCCATTTTGCCTAGTCCTGTCACTGCCTGCCCATATTAAAAACATCTTCCCAGCTTTTTTTGTATGCCACCTTAGGTACAGAAAGACTGCTAGAAGTCTTCCCAGAGCCTTTGTTTTTTCTCTGATTACATGACTCATCCTACCTCAGGTAATACAACAGTGTTGCAAACGTATATATGGTATAGCATGTATATATGGCTATATCTCTGCAGTCCTCCTCCCATTGCTCACAGCAGACACTTGTAATGCATATCCAGTCCAAGAATGTATGTGGAACTCGTACAATTTTCAGTCTTGGAAGAGAAACAAATTTAAAATTAGTGTCCTGATATTTGTTAGAAATTAAAAACCCAAACTATGATATACTATGTGAAACACGGAGCTTGCTCTTTGTCCCAAAATATGAATTCCTAAAGTCATGACATCACTACAGAAAGAAAAGGAACAACAAAAAACCCAGCTGAAACACTTGAACAGTTGAAGTTATATCAGCTAATATATCTGAGTTTCTTAAAAAAAAACCTAAACCAAGTACACATATTCCACAATACAATTTGAGCAATACTTGCCTTTTTCAGATAGTAATTCCAGAAAAAGCAGTTGTTTTGATACTTACAGAGCCAAACCAAACCCCTACCCATGAAATCTTCATGAGACAATTTTTCATCATGTACTTTTCCAATATATGAAAAAAAATCCTAATTTATGACACAAAATATTAGATACAGGAAAGTATGTATAGGTTTCTGATATTGATGCTTTTCAGGGGCTGGTTGTGTGTTGTTTAATTAGCAGAACTTCAGCTCTGCCAACAGCTTCTATATTACGCCAGAAGCACCACAGCAGCAGCGCAGTGGAATACATGATAAGATGGATTAGTGATACTTGAGGTTAATGGAATTGATCATATTCAGCTGCAGAGTTGAATAAAGAGGCCTGGTAAAGCCTGGTAAGGTAAGCAAATTCATAAGATTTATTCCCTTTCCTCCTTCCTGAGCACCAAAACAATAACCTCTCAGGTAAAATTGTTATTTTGTATTTGGAAAGATTCCACCTGAAAAAAAGAACATTTATTTGTTACATAGACAGAAAACCATATTGTGCTGTTAGGGTGTGCATTCATCTGTTATGATAATTATATTTAGTACAGGATTATACCTTCTCCTCCTGTGTACTACTAACTAAAACTAACATTAAAAACTAACATTAAAAACTAACATTATCCCATTTATACTGCATTTTTTCTTTTCTTCTTCAGGTTCCTTAGCAGAAAGCTTTGCTCAGGTGAGGCTCTCCTGCCAAAAGAGAGGTTGCTCTCTGCTTATGCACAGTGTCAGTAGGCAAACATATGCTTTCAGTAAATTGTACAGCATCTAGCTAAATCCAGGACAAATGCATATGTCACTCCCTAAATCAAACACTCACTCTGTAATTTACAGTCTACTCCAAATTATAGCAATTCAACTAAAAGAGGAATTTGCCTTAGTACTTCTGAGTTTTTTTTGGTAGACATAATTAATGCCACATCATTTAATAGCTCAAGTTAATGCACTGCAGTTTATTTTTGCTTGTCAGTTTAATGTGATAATAGGCAAATATCTGATGAGAAGCAACTGAGTAATCTTGTGTTGCTTACCCTGTAGAAGAGAAGGCTCAGGAAGGACCTTATTGCCCTCTACAACTGCCTGAAAGGAGGGTGTAACCAGGTAATAAGAGGCAGGACAAAAGGAAATAGTCTCAAGTTGCACCAGGGGAAATTTAGATTGGCTATTTGGAAAAATATCTGCACAGAAAGGGTTGTCAAGCATGGCCCAGGGAAGTGGTGGTATCACTGTCCCTGGAAGTATTCAAAACACATGTGGATGTGGCACATGGGAACACGGTTTGGTGGTGACACAAAGGTAGTATGGTTCGACTTGATGATCTTAGAGACATTTTCCAACCTTAAGGATTCTTTGATTCTATGAAAGCAAGAAGTATCATCAAATAAGAGGCTCATAGTTTTAGTTAGGGTATTTTTCTTGAACAGTAATGACCCTTACTATGACGTATGACACACAGAAGAACACAGCATACTATTCCCAGGAACAGTTATGAAGTTCAAGAAAAATCTGAAGCCAAATTAAAAGATGAGGAGAGCAGCATTTCTGTCTGCTGTGCCTTAACCACCACCTCTATCACCACAGTGAGGATGAACCACATCACTCATTCAGCAGAGGCACATGCCTTTTCTGAGAGCAGCAACGAGTAAACTACTCAAAAAAAAAAAAAAAAAAATCTCCACAGAGCACCAGAATGAGTTAGCAGGAAGCAGTGTTCTAATTCTCTGCCCTGTCCATCCAATCCATACTGCTTGTGTTTCTCCAGGAAGGGTGTCCCACCCTAGGAGCTGAGTCATGGTTGCTCTTCAGAAACCTCCCACTCAGCTCAACATCTTCAAGTAGCCACAGTACAGAACTGGTCTTCTAAATTTCAGTGTGTCTTCTGGGAAAAAAAAAAAAATAGATCCGAAACAGAATTGGGCAGTCTACAGATGGAAGGACTACACTACATATTATCTGGATCCCTGTGCCCTACAAGTGCAGGTCAGTTGTAGAAAAGTTAGACCCCTCAAGGAGCTTTTAACTAGGCTTTAGTGTTGTTGATGTCTCTGAGACATTCAGGCTGCAGGTTAAGAAGGCAACAGGTATAGAAACCCCTAATTGTCATGCTGTTGATTGGACTTGGTTTGACAAAGGTTTTTTAGATCAAATATGAGAATAATTTATAAATTACAGGCCAATTTAGACAACTGTGGCTTGTGCATCAGTGCTAGGAGAGCCAGAATTAAAAGTGCCTGTCTCAGTCTGTGCAAGTAGATCCAAACGTGGTGTTCCTGATCACCTTTCTTCACTTGAGAACACTGCATACAACAGCACAAGGGCATTTGTGACAAAGCCAGCTCTGGTTCAACAAATACCATCAGTTTTGGCTCAGCTAGAGCTGAGCTAATTCTTGCAGTCTGCTCCCAGGTTCTGGGAAAGCACAAAGCAGTGGAGACTGTGTCCAACACAGACATGGAGATAACAGAACTCCAGAAATCCAGCCTTAGAAGGACAGCACGCTAAGCAGTTCCACAGAAGAAAGAACAGCTAGCTTTGACTTGGAGCCGTAACACCCTGCTAAAGCTCCACGTGGTATAAACAACATCTCTGCACCATGTCTCATTATGTTCTCTAATAGTAACATTATCCAAGCAGTAAACTACAATTATTCTGCTGTATGGGACCCCTAAACAAGTCAATGGGGAAAAAACCAAATCCTCCCATCTCTTACACAAGAACATACAGTTTTTCTGTTCCTGACCTCTGTTTTGTAATTTCACGCCATGAAAGACTGGTGAGGAATGGATGCCCTGGGTTAGGTATAATTTGTCTCTAATACAGTACTTAAATACCTCTTACAGTAAGAGTGTATGTTATCTTATTAATATCACAGCCTTTTCACTTTAAATTGTGTCTCTAGTGCCTCAGCTGAAATGTATCGTATTTATGGGCACTAAAACTTACATTAGTTACTTTATCCAAATTTACTGCAAAATGAAGTAGAGTTAGAACTTCAATTTAACCTGAAGCTGCACACAAAGTCCCTTGTACTTGCCTGAACTTAAGATTGCTTAGGATTTATATTGCTGTAAGATTTTATTGACTTTGAAGTGCAAACATAATTGTGGGCAAAGGGAAATAATATAGATTTTTATATAATTTCTACTGAAAGAAGTGTTAAAGTAATAACATTGAGCAAATTTAGTATTTGGTAGACTGACAACTCCAGAAATAAGATTATACAAAAAACTCCACTCTCTGAAGGGGAGGCAAAGGTACTTCTGGGGTTTGTTTGTCTTTTCTTAATCATAACTTCAAAGTCACATTTTTCATTGGTGATGCCTACAGTAAGGCTTTACATCCATATTAGGGGTGTGGAAAAATGATCAGGAACAATTGTGTTGTTGCCACTTGGTGACTTATCACTGATCTGCTGCTGTTAAAGTCCAAAGCTTCAGTCCTACACATCTTCAGTAGGAGTTCATGCTGTTTTAAGCAAATGCATTGTGTTTCTTATTCAAAACAGGAGGACATCTTACACCAACAGCATACCAAATCTGCCATGATTTCTATTGCTACTCTAAAATATGGCTGCAAGCAACAAAGAGCTTTCTGCTCCAAAACAGAAGTTCTGGTAAACTTGAATGCCCCAGATGCAAGTTTCAAGGGCCTATTTCACTAGACAAGCTCTGAGAAATAAAATAATCCTGGTAACAGAAACACAGGTCAGTGCATGCACACTGAATAGAACATTATTACCCTGACACTGTTACCTGAGTTTTTCCTGTTTCCATCCTTTTGTGTTTATCATTTTCATAATTTAGTATCATTCACTTCTTATGTCTGCTCCCATGTCAATTCTAATCACCTTCCTCTTTTCTTTTCCACTACATTTTTCTCCTAAACACACTATTTATATCCTCTTCCTCCCTAAGGCAGTCCATTTCTCTTCAGCTCCTACTGAGGAAATCTTGTACTCACCTGTTTTCTGTAAGCAGGCAGTTAAAATTGTGCTATCCCAAAGCTATGAAGAGAAATCCCACAGCAGACAATATAAACTGGCTGTGGTCAAACTCTGCTGAGTCCCTGGCAGTAATGTGAATTCAGACAAAATTAATCTGCATCTGTGAGGACCATGCTATCATCCCAATCTCCACGCCAGGGAGAATTAGTTTAAAAATACAGTAAATACAAAGGTACACCTGTAGAACCATAGAATTATATAATGGCTTGGGTTGGAAGGGACATTAAAAATTATCTAGTTCCAACCCCCTTCCATGGGCACAGACACCTTCCACTAGACCTGGTTAGTCAAAGCTCCATCCAGACAGGTCTCGAACACTTCCATGGATGGGGCATCCACCACTCCTCTGAGCAACCTGTTTCACCACCCTCATAGCAAAGAATTTCTTCCTAATATCTAATGTGAATCTACCCTATTTTAGTTTGAACATATTTTCCCTTATCCTTTGACTAGATGCCCATGTAAAATGTCTCTCTTCATCTCTCCTACAGGCTTCCTTCAGGTACTGGAAATCTCTGGTTAGATCATCCTGAAGACTTCTCTTTTCTGGGCTGAACAATCCCAATCCTGGGAGGTTCTCCATGACTCTAATCAACTTTGTGACCTCCTCTGGATGTGTTCCAACAGATCTATGTGTCCTTCCTGTGCTGGGACCCCAAAGCTGATGCAGCACTGCAGGTGGGGTCTCACCAGAGCAGAGCAGAGCAGAGCAGAGCAGAGCAGAGCAGAGCAGAGCAGTGGAATCCCCTCTCTGGCCCAGGACACATGTGGCTCTCTGGGCTGTGAGTGCCATGGCTGGGTCATGTCCAACCTCTCATCCCCCAGCCCCCCCAAGTCTTTCTGGCCAGGGCTGCTCTGATCTGCCCATCCCCAGCCTGGCTTGATACCGGCTGACCTAAGCACTGCACCAGCACTTGGTCTTGTTAAACCCTTTGAAGTTCCAATGAGCCACTTGTCAAGCTTGTCCAGGTCCCTCTGGATGACATCCCATCCTTCAGGTGTGTCAACAGCATCACTCAACTTGGGGTCATCTGCAAATCTGCTGAGGGTGCACTTGACCCCTCTGTGCCATTAAAGAAGATACTAAATAACACTTGTCTCACTATGAACCTCTGATGGTCACCACTTTTCACTGATGTCCATTGGGACTGACCAGCTGACCACTACCCACTGGATCCAACTAATTCCTTATCCACCAAACACTCCTCCTATTGAGTTCTTCTCTCCAGCTTAGAAGGATGTTGTGAGGGACTGTGTCAAAGGCGTTACAGAAGTCAGATAAATTGCAGCCACAGCCCTCCCCTTTTCCACTAATGTGGAAAAGTCACTCCATCATAGAAGGGCATTGGGCTGGTTAGGGAGGACTTGCCCTTGGTGAAGCTAAGCTGGCTGTCCTGTCCTCTCTGTCCTCCATTTGCCTTAGCACAGCTTCCAGGATGATCTGTTCCATCATCTTCCCAGGCATAGAAGTGAGGCTGACAGGTTGGCAGGTTCCAGGGTCTTCCTTTCTATCCTTTTCTAAGATTGGTACCATGTTTCCCTTTTTCTAGTCATCTGGGACTTCACCTGACTGCCATCACTATCTTCCTCAAGTGCCAGTTGAAGCAAATAAAGAATATTTCTGAAAGCTTGAGAAAACCTTCTCAATTTCTACCTACCACTTCAAAGTCTTCCAAGATTTAGGGCCAGCAGAATTCTCCAATGACACTGAGTTTTATTTAGTTGCAGCCTGTGACTAATTTGCATATTATATATGTCTGTAAAGGTAATGCAGCATATTAACAATGGCCTAAGAAATACACATTGAAGATAACTCTGTTTAAGAAAAAAAGCTTTGGTAAATAGAATAGGAAGATGCCTAACATAGTGGTCAGTTAGGAGCAGCATCCTGGAATCCTTCACAATAAAAAAAGGTTAAAAATAAAGTATAGAAATAGAACAGCCTCTCAAGTGGTCTGCAAGGTCTAAGTGTTCTATACTACTCTAATGTTATTTCAAAATAGTGAAGAAGTGACTCAACACACTAAAACCGGTAAGTTTCTAAAGCTGGTTTCTGTCACTATTTTTCTATTTACAAAGAGATTTTGCATAAAGTGCAAAGAAAAATAATTCCACTCAATGCCTGTGGGCAATAAGACATTAAAGATTTCATTATATCTTTGGTGCTTAAGTCCCACTTATATGCTCATATATTAAAACAAGAGCCTTGAGCCCCAGAGATCATGCTGTCATGAAAAACAGTTGACATCCTCATCTCAAATTAAGGTAAATATCTTCCTTGCTGTTTTACAAATGGGACGAGCCAACATTGCTGGTTTTTGTTGAGATGCATATGCTCATGGCTGGGCATATATGATGTCTCCAATTTAAAATTTTTTGGATAATTTAGGGTTCATCTGTCTCGAATTGTGCAAGTTCATCTTAAAAATGGGACAAAATGGTTCTGTTCTTCATTCTTCAATCTCAGGGCAGATTTTGTGAGCAAATTACACCTTAAACATTACAAGATTGGATTACTCCTTCCACAATTAATTTGCCAGCTGTAGGTTGTCAAGGCAGAAAGTCTTTTCAAATTCTGCCATTCCCCAAATTAGTCCTCCCTTTACAAGAAATCAAAATAAAACACGACCCCATCTCTCTTGAAGAGGTCCTCACCTCCTTCTGGTCTTGCTCCTGACATATCCTTATTTAGATATCTCTCCTTCCTCATGACAGAGTATCTGTAAGACCCCTCCAGTCTGTGGAAATTCATATCCTCTTCTTATTATGGGTCTATCCAGTCTCCAACCTAAACACTGGCCAGTAGACCAGAACTCTGCTCTAGACCATGAAAAATCCTGTTTCTTTTACACATCCAGTAACATTAGGATCCACTGAGTTTCACCATTTTATCTTCCTTGAGAGAAAGGAAGAGAAAGAGACTGTCACACAGAAAGAGACACAGAAAGAGACTGTCAAATTTTGAGGGATCTTAGCAGTATGCATAAATACCCAACAAGAGAGATGAAGAAAAGGGAGCTGAATTCCTCTCAGGCATGCACACTGACAGCACAAGAAGCAGTGGACAAAAACTGAAACATGAAATTTTGTTTGAGCACAAGATGTGAGAGTGGGCAGAGACTGCCTAGCAGGCTGTGGAGCCTTCATCTGTGGACATACTCAAGAACCAACTGAACATGGTTCTGGGCAATCTGCTGATTGCCTTTAGCAGGAGGGTAAACTATATGACCTCAAGAGAATATTCTAACCTAGACAATTATGTGAAATCTCATTTCCAGCTGTGTGAGCTTGTTCAAATGCTCTCCCTCAACAATAGGACCCTCTAGATTTCCATTTCACAAGCCCCAAGCAAAACATGACACACAAGGGCTGATTCTGAACCATCTGTCATAAGGTAGATCAGCATTTTCTAGCTCTAGAGCTTCATCCATCTTTGTGTTGCTACTTGTGTTGGTTCTGCACAGCCTGTTTTTTGGTACTGGGGAGCCACAGAGGTGGCTTCTCCGAGAAACTGCCAGAAGCTTCCACCGTGTCCAGCAGAGTCAATCCCAAATGGCTCTGAGGATGGATATGCTGCTGGCCAAGGCTGGGCTAATTAGAGATGATGGCAACACCTCTGTGATAACATATTTAAGAAGAAAGCAAAACAAAAGTAGTAGTGCAGTTTTAATTCCAGACAGAGGAGGAGGTGAGAACATGTGATGGAAACAATATGGAGACTCCAAAGTCAGTGGAGAAGGAGGGGCAGGAGGTGCTCCAGGCACTGGAGCCGAGATTCCTCTGCAGGCTGTGGTGAGACGCTGGTGAAGCAGCTGTGCCCCTGCAGCCCGTGGGGATCCATGGGGGATGCAGAGATCCACCCACAGCCCATGGGGGAGGTGCCCACACCAGAGCAGGTGGATGCCTAGAAGAGGCTGTGATCCAGTGGGAGACCAGCTGGAGAGAGGGGGCCCTGCTCCCAGGCTGGAGCAGCCTGTCCTTGGAGGACTGCACCCCGTGGAAGAGTGACCCATGTCACAGCAGTTTTGGGTGGACTGACTGCCCATGGGAGGGACTCAGGTTGCAGCAGTTTTGGCAGGACTACTGCTCATGAGATTAGAAGATGCTGCTTGTGAGGTTGGAACCACGCTGGAGAAATTCACAGAGAACTGTGTCCCGTGGGAGGGACCCCACGGTGCAGCAAGGGAAGGACTCCTCTCCCTGAGCAGTGGAAAAAAGCCTCAAGTGATGAACTGACCAAAATCCCCATGCCATGTCTCTCTGCACTGGTGGTCGGAAGGAGGGAGGGGTTGGGGGGAAAAAGTGTTTTTAAGGGCTTATTTTATTTCTCATTATCCCCTCTGATTTTGTTAGTAATAAACTCACTTTGTACCTCTAAGTCGAGCCTGTTTTGCCCTTAGAGTGTTTTCTCAGGTCCTTATCTCAACTCACAAACCCTTTGTTAAATGTTCCTCTCCTCTGCCCAGCTTTGGCAGCCTGGCCAGTGACAAACTGCAACACTACTCCACCCTGCTCAGTTACATTCTTGACATTTCTATTTCACTGGCAGTTTTATTCATCAGCGCTCCGAAACCATCTATAAAGTTTGTCCTAATACAGAAACTTTGTGGACTCTTTCTTCAGCCAGGCTGAAAATGGCTTATTCACTCTCTTCATTACTGCCTGTTACTTGGATGTTAGCATTTCACATCTGACTGCACCACCACCCAGCCTCCCCAGGAGCCTCTGTGCTGCAGCCTTCCGAAAGACCAACTCCTCCCATGTGTTTTACACTGTGCTTGCAGAACCTCAAGAAAGAGGCTAAGATAAATTTGTTGATTTCTTCACATGTACTTCAGTAGGTAGAGGATGAAAAGGAACTTCTGTGGAGCAGAACAATTCTGCTTGCAGGGCTCTCAGATTCTCAAGAGAAAGACAATAATACATCAAAATGTTTCAACAAATGAGTACACCTAGATGAGGACTCTTGGGATCCAGGGTCTATCCACACATGAGGCATTACAGTATCATTAAATAAAATGATTAAATAGCTTTAAAGTCAGATAGGAGAATGTGGGACCACTTCATTCACCCACAGATGTTGGACAAACCAATCTGCATCCTTTATTCCACACCACAGTGCTTGACAGCCAGCATATAAGGATTTCATTTATGTATTTAAGAACTGAAAAACACAAGTGCTTTTGAAACAGCAGGTACTCGCTACAGATGTAATAAACCAAAAAGCTACACCTGGTAGTGTAAACTGTGGGAAAATACACAGCAGAGCATTTCAACAGCTGAATAAGGTGAAAAGCTTTTGTGCATGTAGCTTATGCCTATAAGCTTCCTTGCATACCTCCCTAATATTTAAAGTTTGGTTGGTGAAGCATCAGGGTGAAGGTACAGTCTCTAGTCCCTTGAAAGCTCAGTTAGTCAGTAGTCATTCCCACAATCCAGATGTATGAGAATCACTAGTTTTTCTCAGTATCCTATAAAAAAATCTATAAGATATCTTTGTCATTTTAGTTTTAAAAAATCAAATTGTAACAATTAATAAATAGATTATTGCCATCAAAATAAAGACTACTTGGTTTAAAATACTTCTGAAATTACTCATGGTGTATTTTTAAAACACTGCCATGCAACAAAATAACAAGGTGTACACTTTCTTTGCTCAGAATTTATCTATCAGCAATTTCCATTTTCTCAAAATGGTAAGTTTTTGGGTATTTATCTATATTGTATGACTGATTCAACTGTTTCCTGAAACACTAATGAAACATTCTAAGTTTAAAGCACAACTACCATCTATCAGACAGGCCCCACAATGTTCTGCTACTTTCCCTGATTAACACCAAATATTGTGCTGATGCAAATATTAGAAAAACAAATGTATCTTCTGGGTCAAATATTCGCATTACCTAAACATTTTCCATCTGTTTTTAAATGCTGCTTTAATAATAATTTTTGCTGGTTAAAATTCCAGTAGGAGGGGATGACAACCTGCAGCCACAGTAAACATGACTAATTTTTTGTCATCATATTATGCAGTATCTCTTTATTAGCATTACACTCCATTATAGAATTGGGTAAGTTTAATCTAAAAACTGAAAACATTCATACTACCTAATATGCACATTCAGCAAATGGTTTTATCTAAGAATATTTACTGTGAATGTATTGGGCTTTTCACAGTTTTAGAAGTGACAGCTTGACTTCAAAATTGGCTTGTATTTTATTAAAAGCAGGTTAAGAAGTCTTAAAAAGGAGAGAAATACTGAATGAAACCTTAGGTCAAGTAATACGCTTCTGTTGAGCATTTTCCCTTTTTCAGAAAGGGAGTGAAAAGTCTACTGCTTGCACAACTCCAGCCCAGGTAAACTTCACCACCTGCCAACATCCACTGCTTACTTCAGAAATGACACATGTATTGATGTGGGTTGTGATCTTATTCCCTGTAATCAACTTCTAAGAGGCATGTTTTAGTTACATTTATGTATTGCTGGTTTGCAACAAATTATTTTAATCCTTTTCCCTTCATTTTAGACCAAAACTGATCACCCATTCTGTGTAAATTTGAAAACTAACTCCTTCATAATCAGTATCTTCAAGCATGCCATATAAACCAGATATATACCAGACGTAGACCAGTGCAGTAGTACACAGAGCCTAACAAACTGCTGCCTGGCCACTGTGAGAAGCAGAGGATGTAACATTATGAATATCCAATTTTATTTTTAAGGGGGTTGTCTCCAGTTGATTTGATTTCATTTTCCCAAGAGTCAGCAAAATATGTTATGAACAAGCTATTGAACCTTATGGAATGTTTTTACAGAAGTAGTCAAATCTGGCTACCTGGTAATTAGTCAGATTATTAATCATAGTTAGCAGTAAGATGGAAATTGTGTTAGTAGTAATTTATTTTTTGAAGTGGCAGCATTGAAGCAAGACAAATAAATGAAGATGTGGCATGTTCACTGTTCTAACACTGTGAGCTGCAATTTAGGAGCATTACTAGAGTTTGGAATTGAATAAAAATAAGGAAAAAAGTCAAGCATACTAAACAGTATTGAATATTAATTGCAATCTGGTATCTGTATTAATATGATGTAAAGAAGTGATTTTATCATTGCTGAATCATCAGAGAAAAGATTGTATCTGTTACAATTTGTAGCTACAAGCTGTGATTCTGTTCAGGACTTCAGCCTTCACTCCAGATACCCTGGCAGAACAAGTCTGAACACCTGACTTTCCCTCCTGCAAATCCTCTGAGGCTTAGAATCATCAAATCATAGAATGGTTTGGGTTGGAAGGGACCTTAAAACCATATAGTTCCAATCCCTCTGCTATAGGTTGACACCTTCCACTAGACTAGGGTGCTCAGAGTCCCATTTAAAATAGTCTCAGTAATTTAGGGTAAACACACTGGGAAAAGCTGATGAGTTATTTGTGTATGCAAAGATCCTGAGGAGAAAGAAGTAGACACAAATGACCTGCATGGCGTGTTCTTCTCTGGAATCATGGAACCCCTTCTCAGTGAAGGCACAGTGGGCAGAACACCCCCTGCCCATCTGTCAGCTATGCTGCAAGGAGTCACTTTCCTGGCAAGGAGTGGAGCTCTCTCCATCAGCTCTGCCCATGAGGGCTGCTGGGACAGGCACCCCACACTGCCTCTGCACCTCCTGGGACACGGCCATGGCTGAGGTCTCAAGCACACAGCCTGATACCACCACTTGCTTACAAATGATGCAAAATCCTCCACCACTTCAATGCAGGGAGGGTGGGAGGCCATGGCCTCACTGCTGGCATGGCAAAGAGCACTGCAAGAACACAAGACCATGCCCACAGGTTATGTAACCTGGAAACATCCTTGGAAGTTATTCCAGTTGTATTTTTCATGAGACAAATACCTCAACTGTTAAATAGAAATAAGTTACAGTTTGGATAAATTGTATTGGATAAAAAACTGAAAAAGATTTAACAGATTGCAAAGACAGAACATGAGTTATGAACACTTCAGTTAGGCGAGGGGCCTAAAATGGTGATCATTGATACACCAAAGCTAATGTTTTGAAGGTGGAACAGCAAAATTAATCCTCTCATTTAACTTATCAGAAGCAGAAAGTTTTTCTTCACCTTAATCATTGCCTTTTCTGAAAAGTAAACTGATAGCATTTTTAAGTATTCAGGGTGCTGTAGGGAAAAAAAAAAACAACAAAAAAAAGCTAATTTAAATTACTTCCATCTTGAAAATCAAAGCCAAGAAAATAAGAAAACCCAAAATCCTTCCTTATTGTATTTTACTGCTTTGGTGTCAGGCTAATTGCCATATTTGGTTTCTGTTCTTTCCCTAGAGACCAAAGTTAAAGATTTCACCATCAAATTCAAAAAGGGCTATAGCTTGCTGCAGTCCCAATCCATATTCTTCCAGTGAAAATTTAACCCCATGTGTAAGGGTTTAATATATAATGACAGTATGCAATAGTTTTTCTGCTGTTTCAAGCTGAAATTTCTCCACTTTGAGTACCAGATTGTTGCTGGTTGCAGACAGGCACTTGTTTGGCATTGTGCTCATTGACAATAGCTGTCATATAAACAGTTATGATAATGATTGTTTTCAATTATAGTCCAAGCCTCAGAGAAAAGTCTTCCAAGATCACAAGCCAAACATCTAGTAATAAATTTAACTTGTTCCCTAATGCATATGAAAATAAACATATACGATTATACAGAGACATTAATCAGAAAGTCAATCACAACTTCTTGTGCTGTTATTAGCTGAAAGTATGTCCATCATTCTTGACAGAGTCTCAGTCACCATCATGCATTAACATAAACTGCAGTTAACACTCCACCACACGAGGTAATGGGGGTGGAGTTGCTCTGAGAATGATGCAGGCAGGTCTGCCTCAGCCACGATGAGAGATCTGACCTGTGAGATGCTGCATGGGGAGCTGGGTGGCTTGGCCACACAGTAGAGAGCAGCCTTTAGGCCAGGGATGGACTAGAGCAGGTGGGACCTGCCTCCCTCTGAAACTTCAGGGAGTGCCATTTGGCACTGCACAAGGGATTTTGCAGATCATTGAAAGGGCAGTACTGCTTGCTGCCAGGATGTGTTTCTGTACACCAGGTGGTCATGCCAGGTGGGGTCAAAGCTAGCAAAGGAGACCAGATCTGCACAGATTTTATACTGAGCTAAAAGCTTAGGGTGTCTGCAGATTAACTGTGCAACAAATCCAAACTTAGTCAAAAGCCACCTGGTTCTTCTAATTGTGGTTCACAACTGAATGGGACCATCAGCACACTGAGTCTCCTCCCTTGCAAGTAGCAAATGTAACCTGATAAACCTCTTAATTATGAGATGATGATGGTGGATGATTGAGGAAATGACATACATGTAACATACAAACGAAGAGTAGCAATTCTCCTGGCAATCCTCCCTATGACAAGGTAAAATGCAGGAAACAATGAGCTGAGTTCTCACACAACTTCTCCTGACAGATGCTGGCAGCAGGGGACAGGGGAGGTTTCATATTCAGAACTGTGAGAGCCCCAGTTAGTCTCTAACACTAATGTCCAAGGAGGAAAGATGAGCCTTCCTCTACGAACAGAGGGAAGGTTTCAAAAAAGATTACTCCCCAAAAGATCAGTAAAAAAGACTCATATTTTTAAAAGCATCTGGTAATCTGGTAAGATTGTCAAAAGCTTGTAGGTGTCTTTAAACAGCTAATCCCCTCTGGAAAAAAAATATCTGATTTAATAGCTAAATCATCCCTTAGTGAGGCAAAGTTAATTTCAACTTTGTAGGTGGGAAGATCAGTACTTAAAAGGAAAAATCTGAAAATGGAAATCAGCATTTTCTTCTCTATTGTGGCTGGAATTGCCACTTCCACCTGCAAAGTACACAAGACAAAGGCACACAGAAAGGAGGAGCTTTACTCTGCAGGTAACTAATAAATAATTGAAAGTAAGCCCCTTGTTTTAGAACAGGAATATTTCTGTTCACAGTCTTACAGCTTTTCTAAATCCTTCTGTTTGTAAGGTGGAACATACAGTCTAAAAAGAGCAATAGAAAGGGAGAAAGTTACAGATCTACAGAATTAAAGAAAGCAATTCCTGATGCTGAATTATAGTGCTGAATTAACAAATGCTTCCCTTTAATATACATTAGTAAGTTCCCTCAGACATCTGATTTTATGACATACCTTTGTGAACCAAAAGCATGGTTAAGGGTACTAAAAAATGGTACTACCTAGGGCAGCATATACCATGTTAGGAATCATGGAAATGTTATCTTAATGATAGAAGCCTTAATTAACCTTTTATCATAAAAAAAAAAAAAAATCAAAAGAACATAGTTTAGGAGCAACAGCAGAAACTTTATTATTTTGTCACAAGTTATTTTCATCTTTCATTAGACTCATCCATACAAGACCAAAGGCTAGAGTTCTTTCGTATTTTTGAAATAAAAATTTGACATAGAAAATCTTTTTTCTGCTTATTTAGAAGCCTTGTAAAAATTCTTGTAGCTGGGCAACTATTTCTGTATCCACAGTTTCCATAAGGCCATGAAAACCTTGTTCTCCCAGTAATTCCTGCTGTGCCTTTAACTTCTCATAGATGAACTGCTGCAATGACACAGTATGTACTGGGTCCTTCAGTGCAAGCTGTAGAAAACATGTAGAATAAAAATATATAACAATGCAAAAAAATACGCTATGACTTACGCATACAACCTCAACTCAGGAAAGAAATCTACTTTTATTTTCTTTGTACTTACTTGAGAAACAAGAGGAAACACTTGTGCAAAACAAAGATCAAATTAATTATTATCAAGGCAGATATCAGTTTTAAACTATTTGAAACAGTCTCAAATCATGAATCTTACACTTTGTTCTAAGGTTTAATGCTTCTACAAGATAAAATAATTTCAAAGCTACTTTATTAGTTACTGTTGAACGAGGTTCCTGTAACTCTTAAAAATCAGATCAGATCTTACCGAGGATTTTATAGTGATGGCATGCACTATGGTCAGTTTTATTTTACTAGCAAGAAAACAAAACACTGAAAAAGTCAAACTTGTTTAGACTAAATAACAAACAAAATAAACTGTCCATATGTATAAAGAATAGCCACACTTAGTACTGACACCTGTAGACCTCATAAATCCAGCTGGATTATACAATTTTTTTTTTTTTGGGCAGGGAAGGACAGGTTATTTGTCACTATTTTCCCACATTAGCTGCCTTTTAATAGCAAAAACAGGTAAAAGAAGAGGCTACCCTGACAGAGGATGTATTGCTAATTTTAGTGTCAGCAGACACATGGGCAGGCTCAGGGCATTGACAGTTATGCCACATTTCTCCCTCAGTCTACCAGGCTGGACGAAAGGGGATGGGGATGGGGACATCTGGTGCTTGCTGTATTATAAAGAAGTAGGATGTTGAAATCAATGGCAATTAATGTAGACCTGTGATCTGTTCATCTTAGTGTCAAACCCAAACAACAATACTGTTTATGCTGGAAGGTAAGCTATATAAGCTATTTTGCTGTTTCAAGGTAAGACTTGAAAATTTTATTACCTATTATTGCCATTACACACTTTAGAAGGGGGAAGTAATTGCAGTAACAGTTTGGTACTCTGTAGGAGGAGGTTTTTTCAGTAAATGTAATTTGAATCTGTAGAATATAATAGACTTTTCTAACAAAATTTCTAAATCACAACTACTTTAATCAATATTTGCTGAAGTTAGTAGCATTTTTTTCCTGCTTTGCCACGCAAAGAATCTGCCAGTTTCTGAATGATTTGCATTTGTTCACCTAAAACAGTAATTTGGGGCATAAAATGCATTTATAGTCAGTTTCTGTGAGTTCATAGCTCTGAATAGTTATGTATAAAATTACTCTAGGGAATTTTGCACAGAAAAAACAAGTATTTAAATATAAGTGATCATCCTTGTGACCCTGACCAAAGCCACTCAATCACACTATCTACAACTAGGATGGGAGAGAAAATATAATGAAAGGCTTATGGGCTGAGGTAAGATCAGGGAGTGATCAGGTAAGATCACTCACCAGTTTCTCACATGAGCAAAACAGATTTAACTCAGAAAAATTATTTTACCACCAACCAGATCAGGGTAGGGTAATAAGAAACAAAACAATCATAAAACACCTTCCTTCTTCCTGGGCTCAACTTTAACCCTAAATTCTCTACCTCCTCAGGAGCAGCTTGATGGACAAGGGCATGGGGATTGCAGTCATTTTATCACATGTTGCCTGCTAGAAGCATCACCAACCATCTGTAAGTAAATGTGACTTAAAGAGTCTTCAGACTTAATTAAGGAGTTAATACACTAACTTGTTTTCATTCAGATAGTCACATCAAAAGTATTTCAAGTAAATGAAAGAGTTTCCTACAACAAAAAGAAGCTGATTTTCTTTTGCTCTACTGATTTGGAGCTTGTATTCAGAACTAACAAAACAAATTAAATAGTTTGATATAATGAGTTTGTCAACAATATTTGACAGACAGCTGCAGTCTTCACTGACTAAGCAAACAAAATCATAAGTTTGGAAGAACAGTAAGCATAGCTGGCGAAGGACTATATATTAAGTATGTATGCTGAGTTCCTAGGTGTGTGGCCATAGCTGTTTTATTGAAATGTGCCTGATTCTGGTAAGACAAAACAAATCTATTTTCCAGTTAAAAAAAAATCCTAGTAAATTCCAATTGCTTCTTAGTCAAAACAGCTACAGACAGGAAACAAAAATTTGGCAAGTAATTGATTATCAAAATGTGCTTTATGATGCTTAGTGAAAACATGGATTTGACTAGTTTTTCGATCTTGTTACTTTACAAATTGATCTTGAAACTGCATACAGGTTGCCCACCTTGGGGCTGGACTGAAGAAACCAATCTTCCACCTCACTGGCTGTGAACACGGGCTTGAAGCAGACAAACAATTCAGAGGTTTTGCTGATTCCCTTTAGGTTGTTCTTGATTTTCTTAGCACATTATATATTTATTCCCTCTTTTATTTTACCAGCAGTACCAGCTACCGTTTTCTAATTTTCTAGTTTTCTAAGTTTCATGTAAGTGTGCACTGGTACTCCTTCAGAGAGGAAGAAACTTCCATCACACGTAGGTAGGAATGGGCCCAGGTAATGTTTTGGTTTTAATCCAGTTTCTAAAATCAAATGCTAGCAGTGCTTTCAAAGCCCTGATTAAAAATTGTGATTATCATCTGACACTTCTGCTACTATCTGACACTTCTGCTACTAGTGTCCTGCCCAAGGACCTGTACAATTCTGAAGTAAATAGCCAAGTGCCATGTCTCAATTTCTGCACCATCTGCAAAGCTATATATCAAACTATTTCAGTGGGGATTCAGAATGAATTTACAGCAAACATTCATAACAACTATAGTTCATTAGCTTACACAGCTGCAAGAAATTACAAAAGAATAAGAATACAGTGTATATTAAAGTTAGCTGAAAAAATTACAGCATAGAAGGCTAAGTCAGAAATATATCAGGAAAAATTAACTAAATATAAGAATGAGAAGACTAAAATAGGCGGCTATTCTTACAAAGAAGGCTTGAAAGGAGAAAAGCAAAGGATTTCCATAATGCTTAGGAATCTAGAAAACACAACAACCATGGAAATAGTTAAATTTAAACTATGAGATTCAAAACAAAAATAAAGTTTTGATATTCATGTATGATAATTTATTCTCTATAAACTTTGCAAGAAAACAAAGGCTGAAAATGTGTTTAAGCTTAATATTAAAGAGAAGACAAGGTACAAAGCTCAAGCAACTCCTTAGGGAAAAAGGAAAGTAATATGCAAAGGAAGATAAATGTAAAGGAAGATAGATGCAAGGGAAGTAAACCAAGACCTTTGATGTGGTGCTATTAGTTTGGTGAAAGGCTCCTCCTTATCAAAGCACATTTGTCATTATTCAAATGACCATTGACACTCTATTGCATGTGACCCCAGAACAGTTCCCTCACTCTGTGTTCATCAGCAGCATATTGGTGTGTTGTAAATTTAATGATACAGTATAATTCAATGTGCCCTGCTTTTCATTTTGCCTGACGTATCTGCACTAAAGGTAGCCCATTACAAATCTAACAAGTCTAAATTCCTCAACACATATCCAAACTATTGAAGTTAACTTGCAACAGAAAAATTAAGGTCTGACACAATGCTATTAAAACTTTAGTCAGACAGCAATGTAGTCTGAGTATACTCAAAATTAAGAACATAAAAGTATTGTAGATTAAAATTAACTTTTGCTGTTTAAATCTGATAAACAAAACATGTCTCTCTCACTGTTGATCTATAGACATATTGATCCCTATTGATAATGATATACACATATATATCTATATTGAGAGATTATACAAAACCACTAAGAATAACAGCTAGAATTTTAGCCCACAAGCAAGAAGGAAATTTAACAGTCTAGAGATGCTTTTAAGAGTAACAGTTACAGAACTGTGTAATACATTTTTTAGGATCACAGAAAATGATATTTCTGCATATTGTTTAAATCTGAAATTGCAAGACACTAGAAATTTGTCTTAAGGCATTTCTAATAGCAGAAGAATATGGAAAGATTTACATTTTTTTAAAAAAGACATATTGTATTGCTTTTATATTTATTAGTATGTAAAAGAAAAGTTGCATAAGTATACAGTGGCTTTTTTCTGAGAGTTCTTCACACTAGAAAAAAATTCTGTACAGGCACATTAATTCTTTTAAATATGAGAAATTTGGCCTGCCATGACATTTCAATTAAGTGTAGCTTGCTGCTTTTTTCAGTAAATTCCTTCTGTATTGTGTTAGTATTGTAATGCCCAGGTTTTGTGAACAGATGATGTTTATTTTGATAACAGTTACCAAGATGCAAAAATCAAGCAGAAGTATAAGTGTTGTGGTTACAAGGTTTGGCATTAAAATTCCTATTTTTGGTTCAAAACAAATTTTCCAAGAACAACAGATCAACCAAACCTAAATATAATTTAGTGTGACAGAAGTGAAGCACATAATCAGGTCTGTGACTGAATAACAGATCTAAAACTTACAATTTTTTTCCTTTTGTCTTGCTCTGTGGGAGGTTCCTCATCTTCTGTAGCCTTGGGCTCTTCAAAATGAGACATTAACATGCAGCTAAAAATGGGAATAAGAACAGTTTTAACATACATTATCATTAAAAATTATTTTAAAACACTTTTGAAAACACAGACCAGATATGGGAGTATGCTGAAAGTCAGGCAATCTAATCAGAAGTAATTTTTTTCTGAGAACAGTGAATCTAATGAAGCCTGAATGCATATTCTCTGTCACCTCTACCCATCTAACAATCTCAGTTATCCTTCATGTTTTAGCTTAAGTTGTGGGTTAAAATCTATTTGTGTACATAGAAAACAGACTATGTGGCTTTAAAGAAAAAATACAGAAAAACCTACTGTTCCTTACAAACATTTTCCACTCTTTCTCAAGAAAATGCTATACACACACTCTATACGAAGTCAAAGTGGCTAAACATACACAAAGATTGCAAAGACGTCTCATGGCATTCATGTTTTTCTGTGAGATCTTTGACAAAAGGACCTGAAAACTAGTAAGGACAGTGCTATTCTACAATAAAATCTGCAAGACACTGAACAAAGGTTTTAAACTTATTTTTTACCTGCCCCAACTGGCACGTACCCATATGTGAAAATAACAGCCATATTTTAACTTTTATTTTTGAAGTAAGTATAAAACCGGAAAATATGAAAAAAAAAATCCAGTTTCAAAGTCAGAGGTTTTCCTGTCTGCTGAAATGGTTTGAATGGACTTTATAAAGACATTGATGAAAGCTATCCTATAGAAAACGTGCCTTTCATTGACTTTACATGCTCTATGCTGAAACAATAGACAAATATTCCACCACTTTATCAAATCTTTTCCTGGAATTTCTGCTTTAAAAACCAAAACTATTTAAAAAACACTCAGGTGATGATAACTTGCCACCATGTATCAGGTATGATTTAAGACACAAAGGACACATAATTCACATATTACAAAGCACCAAGACAGATGCAGATTATTGTTCATTTTCAGTCCTGCCCTACTGTGCATTTTTAATTGCTGCATTCTGCTAGCATGTGAAATGCTCCACCAACTAAGATGAAGAATCCATTTTAATGTTACTAAAATGAAAAAAGGTTGTGATTTTGTGTTTTTAAATGACTTTATATGAAAATATTCAGACTTATTCTGTTTACATATTTAGTTTTCTATTAACATATGTTTAGAGCTGTATGAATGTTAAACAGCATGGCAAGCAGGGTCAAATACTAACACAGAAGCCATTTTTAATAATGGGATTGGTTATTTCAAAATAATACAGCAAATTGCATATCTCCTCTGCTCACAAATGGCTGCATGCATCTCAGTTTATTAAAGGAAAAGGAGACAAAAGTGTCAACATACAGGATTGAATTAACTTTTTCAGACTGTCATAAAATTTAGGTACCACAAAATTCCAAACACAAGGCAAGGAGAGAATAAAAGAAGAGATGGTGATAAAATTGGGAAAAATCTGAGTATTAGTCAAGCAAGCGTAGAGCAAGGGAATGCTCCCCTTTTCATAAAATTTGAATTTTGTAAAGCTCTCTCATAATTATCCCTACAATATGAAATATGAACTCTAGGAAACCCAGCTGAGTGCAATCTCTTTCTCTTGTAGGTCAGTGTATCCACTTCCATAATCGGATTAAAATCCATTATAAATCTAAAAAATGACAAGGCTTTTACTGCTTCCAAAATCTCACTGCTCTAACTACAACAGTTTCTTTAAAATTCCAGTTTAAATGTATTCATTTGAAGTGGTTAAGCCACTTAAACCATTGCCATTGTTTAACATTTACAATCTTCCCTGTACATGTTTACCCTCTCTTCGTCCTTCAGTGGCTAAAGTTCTATAGAGTGTTGATTGCCCTGTGTTAAACACACACATAATTTTATTTCCTGCAGTACAATAATTAGCTAATATCATAATCAATGGACAACACATTATCTTTTTTTCTGAACCAGTTCGGGCTTAACCCATTCTTCTTTAGTCTGGAGAGCCACAACAATGCACATAATTTCAGATGACTGCTCTCACTTTATTTTCAATATATTTACATCAAAATATATTATGCAAAAGTCGAAATCTTTCAAACATCTCTTTCAGAAGCTGCCAACATAAATATGTCCTTGGTTCAGTGTGACTATATTTTATGAAGTAAAAGCAATGCCCAGACTTTGGAAGAGTAGTGGCAAGTTCTACTTTTGTTTTATTAGTTTTTAATTAACTAGGATAAAGTTTATTTATTTCTTGGTGTGAACTATTTTCAACAAGTGCTGGCAAAGCAACCTGTTTAGAAATAGAAGGGCTCTGCAATGTTTTCTCCAACAGTAAACAAAACACAGTGAGTGCCAAACATTGTGCATATTCCCAGACTTTGGACTTATATCTTCTTTACTAAGACTTTCATGGAAGTACTTTGGCATGAAATGCTTAGGCATAGTTCAGGCTCAGTGTGAGTGTGGACTGTTCTGAACACACAGTTATGTGCATACCACCTGTTTTAAGTGGAGAAGAACCTGAAAGATTGCATTCTGGCTGTTCTGTGCCACCTTGTTTCAGTGGCAGTAAACATCCCCTTAAGCAGTAAATTAATTAGTTCAGATAAAGTCTGTTCCATCACCATGTAATGATGTGAAAGAAAATGCTTAGTTCTTAGCATCAGAGCATCAGTAAATTCTGTTATTAGCATGGTCTGTAAGAATATCCTGCAGAGCATGTTTTTAATATCTTACAACTCTCCATTCTAAATGTAAGTAATCATTACAGAGATAAAAAAGACATTAAGATCTCTGTCCAAAGAATATCTTCTATTAATTTTTTTTTTTTTTTTTTTTTTTTTTCCCAGCTTTGCTGGGCTACAACCAGTAACCAGGGACCATCAGGAGATGGATGAATGAGTGTGGTGCTGGGTGGCAGCACACTCTGGACACCTCCAACATCTACATTCCTGGCACAAGCAAGCTCTAGCTCCTAGCTCTGAAAACTCTCTTTTGAGATGTATCCCGTAGCACAACATGTATTACATGCAACAACTGGAGAACTCTCTTGCAGGATATGCTTTTAAGTTCTCCAGGCTGTGAAATATTGTGCACTAAGTAAACTCACACGAGGCTCACGTCACACTCAAAGAAACTCTGAACTTTCTCTGAGCAAGGGTGGTCCCTACACAAGCTTGTTGTATTGGAATTTTAGATATAATAGTAAGTAAGCAAAAAGAAAATCTAAGCATATGAATGTTTTAAGAGATCATTTAGTAGATAACTTAATGAACAATATAAAATTACACTGTCATCTTAAGACCTTTTTCCCATTGCAAATATTTTCTTTTAAGACCAAAAGTCTCATGTCTTCTTAAAACACTCACTCTTGAGAAAGTAGATCTCTAACAAGCATGTCTTAACTGCCTACAGATTTTTCAAATAAAAATACTTCATATAAAGCAATACTGCTAGTGTTAAACCCTGTTTAAATTAGATTTTCCGCTTACTCTTTGTATGTTCCTGTTTCAGAATCTTCAGTCATAACATCATTCAGTCCTTCCACTGAAATGTTGATGATACCGCAAAATTTATCTTGGATAACACTGTAAAAGAACAAAATTTATTTTGGATAACATTGGAAAAGAACAGGAAAGTGACTTAGCTAAAGGAACGGCACAGGAAATTTGCTCAATTGTAGAGTACATTTACTGAGAGGTATTTTCCTTGCTTACTGCTTAGCTGAGCATGCTATCAAGCAACTAATTCAGTATTTTTATTACAAAAAGGCTTCAAAATATACAAGAAACATTATTTTTAAATATAACAGAACTTAGTGTGCCACTGAAAACCTAAAAGTAATTGCAAATGAGCAGAAGAAAATACACATCAGCAATGTCCTTGACATTAGGAGTCAAGAGCTGAGTGGGAAGGGTATGTTCCTTCCTGCAGGGAAGAGAGTAGTAGTTTCTATCCCCAACACATTTACACCTTTTCTGCCATTACTATTCAATGCATAAACCTACACAACCCCTTGAGCAATGGCTGCTTGTAAAGATGGTACACTCCCCTACTTACCTGTATTTTTTCAGCCTCCTAGGTAGCCAGCTCCCCAGAGTGGGTGGAAAAACCCTGCAACCAGTTCTGCAAGAATGTGACTTTCCTGACTGTACAGAGAAAGGGTGACAGGATTTATCTGTTTAAACACAGACACCTTCTGCCATTTGACACATGAGGCTATTTCAGACTAATGCAAAGGGCTGGTAGGTATCACTTGGGAGTTAAAAGGCAGGAGTACCTTTACTCAGCATGACCTGAAGGCTTGACTAGATAGGCCCACAACGCCCAAAATTACAGTGAACACATTTACATTTGCCTTGAGAAAGGATGTGCCTGTAGGGTAAGGGCATAGGAACATAATCTCTCCACGATGGACAGAGTAGGGGACACAAGCACCTAGTTAATGGAGAGCAGCCAGCTGCTGCTTCTGCTCCATTCCCTGCTACAGTGTATCTAATGCCAGAAACATGCTATTGTAGAACATGGGTAAACATGCTATAGTAGAACATGGGTTCTTGGACTCCTACTCTATGAACTGCGAAAGTATGAAGACAAACCACAAGTGAAAATATGTTAATCTCAGGAACACTTCTACATGCAGCAAAGAAAGAGAAAGGACCTAACTGGTGATGCTAATCTACAACCCTTTTCCTGGGACTGCAACTGACTGAAGCACTTTATTGCTCCCTATTTGGAATTTCAGGCTTAATTCTCCCAGAAAGATGCTGCTGATGCTGCTCCCTAAGAGGCAGAGGCAGAACCACACACATTCAATTTATTTACAGGCACTGAACATGAACTTCTTGTATCATATTTCAATTGTAGTTGATCATTGTTTTAGCACAGACAAATCTATTTCCTAATATTCTTTCATTTCCTTCTTTTATTTCCTTTTCTTAAAACTGAAGACAGGGATGAACTGTAGCTCCTTATACAACATCAACTGCTTTTGAAAAATTTCTTATCAGACACACAACAAAATTTTACACATGTGACAAATAGTTAAATAACAATACACACCTTGGAAAAAATGCTTATCAAGTTAGAATACTAAGCATAGAAAATATTTCTTTTATATTTGTTTTGATAAAACTGTAATCTCATTCATGATCTTTTCTTTCAAAGGGATTAGTTTTTGTTCCCTTTTTAAAATTCAGCTACTGCTGTATGCCAGAATCTGAAGTGTATTTTGTATCATCACTCTTGAAACTCTTGAATTCCACAAAATGAAAACTGATGTGATTTTTACTGCCTGATTGCCAGCTATGTATTTTAAAAGACACTTATTCCTTTGCCAAAAGGCTTCCCTATCACATTCAGAACAGCAAAGGATTGCATGGTGTGAGACTGAATCTCTGTGAGGTTCTGCAGACAGCAAGCAAACAACCTACTGACCTCACAGCACAGCTGAGAAAATCAAGAGTGCCTCAGTCGCCAGCACAATGAGCCCTCAAAGACAGAGCAGGCTTCTTCACCAACTCAAAGGTCTTGCCTAGCACATCTTCATTAAGACTCTTTTGCCTCATCCTTGTTTTTAAAACACATCTCTAGGAAAATGCCATTAACACGTGGAAGTTAACCTGGAAGTTAATATTTTCCAGTATGAGTAAGGTTAGTATTTTCCAACAAGCTGCCCTCAGATTCATGTCAATAGTAGACAAGGGGCAATCAACAGAGAACAAATGTAGACACTTTGCGCCCTAGAGAAGTAAACTATGCCTTGATCCTACACACTATTTAATTAATAATACAGGATACTGTCCAATACCTGTATTATTTCTTCCTTCCAAGTTGCGTGAATCCCAGAATGGTTTGGGTTGAAAGTGACCTCAAAGGTCACCTAGTTATGACCCTGCTGCCATAGGCAGGTCACCTTCCAATGGACCAGGCTGCTCAAAGCCCCATCCAACCTGCCTTAAACACTTTCAGGATGAAGCATCCACAGCTTCTCTGAGCAACCCAGTGCTTCACAGTAAGGAATTTATTCTTAAAATCTAATCAAAACCTACTCTCAATTTTAAGCCATTTCCCCATGTCCCCATGTCCTATCACTACAGTTTGTGATGAACAGTCCCTCTCTGGTTTCCCTCCAGGGCCTTTCAGAGACTAGAAGGTTGAAGTCAGGTCTCCACACAACATTCTCTTCTCTAGGCTGAACAGCCACAACTTTCTCAGCCTGTCTTCATAGAAGAAGTGCTCCACTCTTATCAACCTTGTGGCCTCTGGACTTGCTGCTGGAGTATCAGATCTTTCTTATATTGAGGGCCCCAGAACAGGATGCAGCACCCCAGCTGGGGTTTCGTCAGCACAGAGAGCACAAAAGCATTGGTCTTGATAGTTACCACAAAAGCATATAGGGAAATAATTAATTTCTTGGAAAGAATATTCCTACTGTATAACATAAATGAGAAATTGTATTTTACTTATTTAGTGGAAGACTCGCTAGTTTTTTTGAATTTTTTTAAGTAAAAGAAAGAATGTACAACACCTTCCAAAATGTTATTTGCCTGCAGCTTTCAGTAAATATAATACCTTTTCTTTTCTCTGCTTTCTTTTTTTTTCCCTTTAAATGGGATATACAGTTTCTCTCTACCAAAGATCCACTGAAATGTTCACCAAGTATGGAGCCATTAAACAGTGCAACTATTTCCAGAACACAGGACACATACTGGTGAAAAATAAAGATACCACAGACTCACATTTTAAAAAAAGAAACCTCAGTGGCAATATAAAATGCATCAGGCCTTATTTTCATAGATGAGAAAGCATGCCATGCCACTCAATGTAATACCTTTTCAAAAGGGACTAAAATTAGCCTGCTTATTTCAAGAAATAATTAGAGAAGTCAAATGAATGGATTCAAAGAAAACAAATGCTGCATTCAGATGAATTTTCAGAACAGAACAGTTAATACGTTTCATACAAAAATCTTAAACCTGGAGGAAGTACCATTTAAGCAGTTCCCCCCCCTTGAATTGCATACAATCCAGATTAGCAATGAAACAAAAGCATCAGGTTATAACTGGTTTTATATCTACCCAGTCTTTCTAAATTATTGGGACAAAACCTCTTTTGGTATGCAGCAAAAGGCTCACAATTAGGACCTTAAACACTTCATAATCCAAAGATACAATGACTATATTTTTTTTTATTACAGTAAGGATATTTTATGCTGCCTGTTAATAAGATTCACCTTACCAATACAGAAAACAAAACCTAGCATTCAGAGCAGCTTCCGTAAAAATAATCTCAAAACTTCTATTTCAAAGTTTGCATAAGTTTTTAAATAAAAGAATAAAAGCTTTGCAAAGGACAGAACAGACCCCATCTGTTCTGAAAATAAAAAAGAGAGTTTGGTGTTTTTTTCATTCTGCCTATAATTTCTAATGCACACAGCTATCTATACAACTTATTATCCTGAGGTTTTATGTGAAAATTCTTAATTTTTACTTAAATTATATAGCCAACTACTGTAGACAAAGTTCTATCATCATATTAAAACATGTCTTGACATATTTTTAGTGGTGCTTAAATAAAATGGACCCCATATCTTCTTTGCATATCCCTCAAGAGAAGGAGAAAAAAATCTGTATGAGAAAAAACACTTTTTCAGAGATAAAAAGAAAGATAAAACATTTTCTGCTTTTCTACATTCACCAGGATGATGCAATGAATGCCAAAAAGAGTTTGATTTCATATCTTTACTAGTTTACATATTGAGAAAGCTTAATTAATTCTTTTTTCTTATCTCATTAGCCAAGGAAAGAGGTGGAGTGGGACAGACAGAGATTACTCAGCACATACTGTAAGTGATGTAAATGATTACTACACACACACACACACATACCCCCTTAGGAGCTGCATAGTTCTAGGGAGCTCCTAAAGCAGTGAAGCAGCACCTAAGACTCTTTCCAGGGGAGTCCTATGACTGACCATAAACCTGATCTTCATGAAGTACCACTTTGCTTCATGAGGGCAGACTCAACTAAGGTTTCTAATTATTCCCCAATGATTTTAATCGACATATGAACCACATGTGTACATGAAAGGGTTGGTTTCCCCATGTGAACATTTAAATACAAAAGATACTGACTGCTAAAAAAAGGCATTTCCCTCATAACTGCATAATAAATCTCTCAGTGCCTTGTTAGTCTAATCCCTGTGTTGGCATGCTGGTTATTTAAGGATGTCTCCACTCCAAAGGATGACTTTCAATGGCTCTAACTCTCTGTTGCACAAACAGCTATGACACCAGTTTCCTTTTGTGTTCCACCACTACAGATGGCAAGATGCATACCTGGCAAACAATTCCCACAGCAGCTTGTCAGTGAAAAAGATGCACCTACAGAGAGAACCTCTCATGCCTTTCTGTAAAGAGCAGCTGTGGAAACCAGAGCCTAAAACAACAGAGCTGCTCCCTGACAGATCTCTTTGAGAATTGAGAATTAGGTTTATTCCGTTTTTAACCTTTGTGTACTACCACAACTCCTCTGTAAGAAAGATGTAGCAGCATTTCTAGCAAGAGAAACGTAACTAGTTTCTACTGCATTTGAAGTCCATTATTTCTGAAGGTGTCCACATAAAGTTAAGAATTTAAAAATATAGCACATAAAATTGCATAACCTACTACTGTGCAATCATTGATTGTGCAGTTGCTACTAAGTGAAAACAAAATTAGTATTTATCACAATGAATTATGTAGGAGCGACAGAAGGTAACAAAAAATGGGTTAAAGAGGAAGAGACTGCAGTGGATTAGCCTCTGTAAAAAAGTGCATAAATTACAGCCAGTGTTCTCCCTTCTTAAAAGCATTTGCCTATTATATTTAACATCTGATCTTAAGTTAGAAAATGATTTTATAAAATAGTTTCTACTCAAGCAATACTAAACAGCTTAAGCTTTTGTCCAAGAAACTGAATTGTGTGTTCCCTAGAAGTATTTGATCTATGATACAATAAATTACAGTCAAATACAGTAGTATTTCATTACTCTAATAACAAACAACAATGAAGTCATACTTGCACTTTCACACCCACTCAGTGCAGTCAAGATTTATAAGTGTCCTGGTAGCAGATAATAGATTTTTCCCTGCTGGAAAAGAACTGCAGATGGACAAACAAGATGACTGGCATCTGCACAGCCCAGATACGCACAGGAGTTAGACCAGCAGGAAAGAGAGGGGATAGAACAAGAATGCTGAGGGCAGCTCTGGCTCAGCTGGAGAATGCCATAGGCTCCAGGCTGGAGCCTGGAACAGCAACATACTTCTAACACAGTTTAAATAAACACCATGGAGGAAAGTCTATCAAAGCATTGTTCCCCACTCTTCCTTGAGGAAAATGGTCTAGCTGTAAACTATATAACTCATAAACAACATAGCTGAAATCTCTAGGGCACAGGCCTGTAGAAGAAAAACAGCATCTACAAAACTAAGTCCTGTTGGCTGAAAATTTTACAGCATTGGACTATTTGGCACATAGTTTCATGGCATTTAATTCCAGAATAAATTTTGAATTCTTGAAGTAACAGAAAAACAAAAATCACAGAAATTCAGGTTGAAAATAAAGCTACAGCATACCAGACAAAACCTGACAACAGAACACCAACATTTGAAATAGAAATAAAAAGTTATATGCAAACTATAAAAGAAAATATCCCTATTTTATTTAAGTTTTAATTAAAAACATATCTTGACTGACACCTCCAAATATAAACCAAATATGTAAATGTTTTCAGCCATTAATTTAACATTATGTACTTACAGTGTAGTGTATTTCTTCAATTTGTACCTCTTATCTAGCTAAGAAGTCCCTCAAAATATTACTACATAGATGACATAGATGAAGATCTTTTATTAACCAGCTCTATTACCTTAGACATAATAAATTTGGTCATTACACTCTGGTAAGAAGTGTAGTAAGAAAAACAAAATTGCTGTTGAAGTTAAGTCCATTTTGGGGTATTTCATAAAATGATACAGATACACACTAATAAAACAGTCACTTTAATATATTCATTACACAGACTGAACATACAACTCTGTATATTACAATATGCTATGGTATGCATAAAATTTGTATAGTTTGAAATTTTCCTCTTACTCAAGAGTTTGAACATGCTAACTGTAAATGTGCTTTTTTCCACTGTGCTTTATTTAATAGAGGAAGAGTAGAAACTCTTCCTCTACTACAATGAACACAAGAAACACTGTTTTCTGATTCCCCAAGATGTCTTGACTTCATGATCCTACTAAGAACTAATGTTTTGCTTGCTTCACAATAGCTATGGAATTTCTATAGGAACTAACATCATTAAGTATGGAAAAATAAAGTGTACTTTATACTGCATGTATACTTGAGAATAGGTGAACGATTATGACAAATAGGGACTGAAGTTAATAAACTTTCCCATGTTAGATTGAAATAACACATAATAAATTTCAAAACATTCAGTAAGCAAATATTGATGCAGAACCCAAATTGTGCCATTTTCCACAGTGCTATTAAGCACTTGATTTTAATTGGTGGAGGTATTTTTACAGAATCGAGTTCTTGATTTCTTGACCTTTCATATCGCAGTTAACACCAAATCAAATGAGATAAATTACAATGATGAATGTTCAAACAAGATGACCTGTGCCTGACTTTCTGATACTGTTCGCTTGAGCAGCCTTATTTGGTCCAGTTCTGAATGTTCCACTGATTTCCGAGTTAAAGACTGCACCGAGTCAGTTATGTTGTATCTGCCAGGCTGGTAAAAGCCATAATATTCTATACTCTTTTCCCCTGAGTTTTCCAGCACTTTTAGTTTTTGCCTAAACTGAATAATTTTACAGATTAAGAACAGGATAACAGCACAGGCCAGAATGAAAAAGGCTAGTAAAATATCAAAAGCTTGATTCAGCTTTTTAACCTGTTGTGTACAAATCAGGGTTGTTTTTAATGATACAGGAGCAGGATCTGTTGTAAACAACCATTCTTCTTCTACATTTCTATTAGTAGGTATAATTTCTGCTGGTATTTGCACTGGTAATGTTGATAACACTGTAGCTGTCTGTGATGGCACTTCAACAGTATATTCCTGATAAGGCAATGGGGTAGATGATGTAGCTGTAGTTCCCTCCCAGAAAGCAATATACTTAGCTTCTGCAGTGACAAACTGTTCCAATATGTTGTGCCTGTTCCCTTTATGCCAGGCCATCAGCAGAGTGGTAGCGCTGCGATGCACCCCAACAGATCCCAGACTCAGGGCTGAGCCTGGGCTGGCAGTGGGGCCAATGCAGTTTGAAAACCAAGCCCATTTCATGTAATGCAAAGGTCTACCACGCATACTCTGAGGATTCTGACAGTGAATTTTTGTGGAAACAGATGATGTTGCTAGCCAATTAAGTAACGCAAGGATTTTACAGCTGCAGTTCCAAGGATTAGAATGTACCTGCAGATGAGTTAAAGATACTAAGGGCTTGAGCAATTCAGGTTGTAACTCTGTGATTTTATTAAATGCTAAATTGAGTACTTTAAGTGACTGCCCCATTTTTTCAAAGGTACCATTGCCAATACTGGCTATTTTATTTCTGTCTAGCTGTAGATACATTAAATTGTTCAATAAGGTAAAAGTGCTGGAATTTATATTTTCTAAATCATTATAACTTAAGATTAGCTGGCTAAGGTTGTTTAATCCAAAAAATCCATTTACAGCAACACATTTTAGCTTGACATTTTTCAAAGACAGATATTTAAGCTTATTAAGTCCCTTAAATGCAAAAGACTGAATTGATCCAATGGGATTGTGAGACAAAGAAAGTCTTTCAAGATTTTTGAGCCTTCCAATAGCATTTGATGGCACAAGTGGCAAGTTGTTACCTTGAAGAAACAAATATGAAAGATTTTCAAGATGATGAAATGCTGCATCTGATATCCGTGAAATCTTATTATTTGCCAGGTTTAGTGTTTGGAGACTTATCATTCCCCAGAAAGTCCCACTTCCAAGGACACTGAGACGATTTCTTTGAAGAGCTAAATATCTAACAGAAAGAAGATCACTAAATAATCCTCTGGGAAGAAAAGCTATTTGATTATTCTGAAGATATAAACAATGAAGATTGGAAAGCCCTTCAAAGATTCCTGGATCCAGACGTTTAATATTATTGCTATTTAGATGCAAGTAGCACAGTTTGGGGAGTTCCACAAAAGCTTTTGGGTGTACATACAAAATACTGGAGTTATCCATGTAGAGTACAGCAAGCTTCAGAAAGCCTCTTAGATCATTTGGAGTGACATGTGATATATTATTTCCACTGAGGTAAACAAGAATTGTTGTTTTTGGAAGGTTCCAAGGGATGCTTGAAAGCCCTGCATTACGACAGCTAACTTGTCTCTCTGTGCAGAGCTGACAAGCAGATGGACAGCCGAAAGCCTCCTTCTGGAGCAGCAACAAAAGAAAACAATTAAATATATACAGGAATGCTCCTGGGCAGGGTGAAGAACTTTGCAGAACACACATATCCCTGTCTTTGGCCTTCTTACTCCTCTCTGACTTCACTAGTAGAGATAAAAAGAAGTATATAAATATTATTAATTCAAATATATTTATTATATATATTAATTATTAATAATTATTTTAATCTATGTGTACAGTCAAAAATATTAGCATCGCTCTCAAGATTGGTATTTTATATGTTATTCTTTCATGCCAAACAAGCAGTTTAGAACTCCAACTTACTAACTGGACTTCACTTCAAAAAAATTTCGAAGTAAATGGACAATTATGTAACAATACTGCTAACATAGCCAGAAAATATTTAAATGGCTGTAGCATAAAAGTATCTAAGCTGCCAAAATAGCTTATATTAATTTAAAAATACTGTATATTCTCTAGTTCTTATAGTTAACCATCACTAAGAAATGTTTTAAAAGCATCCAAGTAGGAATGCCAATTGTAAACAAGTTACATTTTACTGGCAAATCACTTACAATTTGAATTTTACTTTAATAAAGCTGAGTTACATTTAAAATAAATAGAAGCATTTCCTTACCCCAAATATGAAGTTCATTATTTCCCTTATTTTGCTGTTTGCAGTCCGCTCAACTATGTTATAAGCTGACCAACTACACTCTTCTGTGAAACCTTTGTAAAGGCAGTATTGCTGTGTACTACAGCACTCACATTTTTGCCCCAGGGTTTCCAACATTTTGCTCAGGAAACTAAGAAAGAAGTGCCTGAAGTCAGGTTGCCATGGATACAGGAAACCCTGGGACAGGAAGCCATTTTATCTGTGCTTCAGAAGTATTGTTGGAAAGGAAATCTCAGTGATTTGTTTCTAGAAAACCAAGAACTATCTTAGTCTGTAACTACTAGGTTTTGTTGTTTGGGTTTGTTTTTTTTTTTTTTTTCTTTTCTGTTTTGCTTTGGTGTTTTTGGTTTTGTTTTTCTTTTTTTTTTTTTTGTTTTTTTAATCCACTGATTTAACTAGGAGAGCTTAAAAGAGTTTTATCTTAGTTAGGTCTAACTTCCAGAATAAAGCACAACTATTTGTAACAGCACTATTGCATTTCCTGTGACTCCCTTATCTTTCAGCCAGAACCTGAAATGCTCTATTAAATTGGTAGCAACACTTACACTGTTCTCTGTCTACAGAGCCAAACTGCTGCCACATGCACACACATTCCAGTGATCTGGCTGAGAGGGAAAAGATGCACATTCTGGAGGGAAGAGCCCAGTGTCTCCTGCCCTCTGACAAGGCACAACCTTCCAGGAATCCCAGAGAAACCTATGAAATCTTAGGACATGAGACCCACATGATGTGGCACTAAGCTGCTATGTACTTGTATTTCTGACCTGACCCAAGCACTTTGTTAAGTCTCATTGTGGGCCACCCTTTTAAAACCAAATTTATCCACAGAGGACTATGAGATGGTTTCCGGTTCTGAGAGCCACACCTTTCATGCACAGCTTTCATTTCCTGCAGTGTTCCCTGTGCAGAAAAAGACTACATGGGCTATAAATATCCCTCTTGCTTAAGGACCGGAGATTACACCCTCAGTTTATCCATCACAGGGAAGAAATACAAGCAAAGCTCAATCACATTATCAAAGAGAGAAAGTGGAGATTAAGCCTACAAATAGCAATGTAACTAAAACCCCATGATTTTACTGCAATGAGACCTTCTGCTCAGCAAAAGAAAGATGACAAAGCCCATTAGAGCCATAACCAAAAATGAGGCACAACAGCAGGAGAATCAAGTCCCGTCAGCTACAGTGATGTCACACAGGAAGCATGAGCTCACATAAGGGGTGAAATGTAACTCAATTGTCTTTGTCTATTTAATCCAATCTGAAATACACGCATGAGAAAGGGAAGCAGAATAGACAAGGACATGTTTTTGAAGAAGCTTTCTTCCAAATACCTAGTCTAAAATAAGAAATCAGTAAGTAAAATTGGTCCATGAGCCATTTTAGACAAAGCCTGTATCAGTTACAACCCAGAATTAGAACTGCATTTGTTTCTTTTTCTCTGAGACCAACAGATCAATAGGAAAACTAATTCTTCTTCAGATCTGAATATTTATTTTCACACTTTTTTTCACAGTATTTAACATAATTATTGACATAGAGAAAGTAAAATAAAATGTCATGTCATTTACTGCATAGTCCACAGGAAGACTGGTGAAGTATCCTGGATGTGGGGGAACAGAACAGTAAGAGTAACGGAAAAGGATTATCAGTAGAGTCATATGAGGGACTGCTCAAAAATGGAAAGTGACTTCAAACAGGAAATTATCTTCTGCCTAGACTTCACTGCCTATAGTCTCTTTATATTGAAACCTATATGTGTAAAAAAAAACCCAAACAAAATAAAATTATTCTTCCAAGGCATGCTGTATAAAACAACATAGCTATGAGAAGTAAGTAAAATTAAAAAAAAAAGTTTTAAAAGGCAAATGTTCATAGAGCTCTCTTTTTGCAAAATGTCAGAAGCAACACATTTTGAATAACTAAAGGAATTAATGAAGCTCTATGGTATATCAGATAGTATGAAAATTTAGAGGAATCAGTAGAGCAGTGACCAGATAAAAGAAAGCTGATGACCAGTAAGTGGCTACATGTCTCTGTGATCTTGCACTGAAAGTACCTTATGAATATTCACAAAATTTTTGCTTTAACCCTAGCTCCACTGTGGTTCTGACCACACTGACTACTCTTCTAACAGTTGAATCCCATGCCCAAAATGGGGGGAAAAAAAAAAAATCTTAATCCAGATCATGGCTCTTTCCATTCTGCACTAGTAAATCTAGAGAAATCCTGCTTTACACTTTGTCAATACTGCACCCGAAGGCCTGCAGTTCTGATTGCAATGTAATTTACAGTTATTATTTCATTAATACTACATATTGTTAAAGTATCTGAAAGCAGTATCTGTTAAGAGCAAGATGGAAAATTATGCACATTACTTTTACCATTTTGGGAAAAAACATAAAAAAGACTGGGTGAAAAACGTGTAACTTGGATGAGCATTATTTAAAGTGGCTTGTACTTAAACAATAAAATCCATTACTTTTTGAAACCTGTATGAAAAAACCCAGGAAACACTAACAAGCTTAGGCTGCTCTCATATTTCATTCACTGCAAATTTTCTTCTGCAGAAAGAGAACTGCTAGGTGTGTACTTGAATACAGCTTCACATGGTAACAGAGAAAATTATTTTTGAACCCACAAGTAAATTTTATCTTAATATACTAATATTGATCAAGTTACTAATGCTATTGGCTTTTTAACATTAAAATCTAGTTCAACTATGACTCCTTGTAAATACAAGCATGAAGCCTGAGTAACAGCAATTTGTCAAATTGTGCATAAAATGACAGGTCAAAGTAATGGAAAGAACATACATGCACTTCACCCATGTTATATTAAAGCAAATATAATAAATATTAGGTGACACAAACTAGTCATCCAAATCCCACTTATGTATAGCAGAAAACATGCAGCAGGTTCAAAAATAGGGTCTAAAGTAAATTTTTGAGAAAGGATTTCATTCTCATAATTACTACAAAATTCTGTTAAAGCCCACAAATGAGGGCAACCAATTTTTACCACTGTAATTATTCTTTTAAGCTTGTAAGAGTGAAACTATTTATTGCCCTCCCATTATATATGTAGCAAACATATGCTCTTGCAGGGCTTCCTTTTTTTCTCCACAAGTAGGCTATTGTACAAGTTTATTTTTTTAAATACCTTCTTCCTTCTGCCCACATCATCTCTAGATATGACCACAAATCAAAGCAATTCAGGAATTAAACTACTGGTTAGGTAGCACAGACATCAATATTTAATTAACATCCAGTAGGCAGGTGAAATGTTGACACCTTATTAACTTATCAGATCCCAAACCACTTTTCTGTTTTTCTCCTTATCTAGTTTACCTAAACATTTCTGATTACCTCAAATATTGCAGATTACTTCTAGCATTTAATATTTTTGTTTCAGTAATAATCCTGACTTGCTGCTCCATGTACTGAAAATTTGTCTCTTCCACAGCGTGAAAACTACAAAATTATTTTTCCCATTGAGGATATGAAAATAAGTTTCCATTCCATAAACCTAATTTGACCTTAAACTCCAGTAAAATAAAATGACAAAGCTCTTGTGAAACTAAAAGCTCACTTCGAGAAATTTGTTTCTTCTCTTTATTCAGAAATCTAAGTCTTCTATGGAACAACCACTACGTTTGTGAATAAAACAGTAATATAAAAAGGTTGGTCATGAATGTAACATGCAGAGGTGACATACTGATAATAACACTACAGCTTTAGCCTTTACTTTTCTCTGCAATATTTAGCAATGCTCTTCAAACTATAAAAGCATTAATGTACTCAGTATGAATGCAATTCTTCAAACCAAAAAGTCCAGAGAACTATAATTTACCAAATTTCAACTTCTAGAAATTTAATCAAAACTAAACTCAATTCCAAAACCACACTCTGCCTGCTAGTTTAGGAGACAGGACGGGCATACACTTGGCATTAACAACTGATAGCTCCAAATATTCAACAGACAGAGAAAACTGCAACAGTTCCTAACAACTACTACAGAGAACACCCACACACAAATTACAAAAGCTATTTCTTAAAAATACAAGCTTTCTTTATACTACGGCATTTTTTAATATCAAAACCTGATGTTTTGTTTTAAACACTCACTTTCTCATTAAATTGTTTGAATATGAAACATTATTTTTCAAGACAGTACTTATTTGCAGAAGGTCTTGCAGTGACATGGGTTCTGGTGTTTATCACTTCTGTCATCTTATCATAATAGTCTGGCACTGTTGAACAAAGTCACTGAAAAATCTCAGCTGCTCTCTGGCAGTCTTAAATTTCACAGAGTACAGCACAGAGGTGAGATGTACCAAAATGGCTCAAACAAATGGTGCAAAACCAGCTGTAAATCCATGTTTTGGGTTTGGGATTTTTTTAACTTTTCTTGCAATCTTGTGATATTTACACATTTTTAGTAATAGGCTACACTTCAGTCACTACTTATCCAGAATCTGATTTGCAAACAAGTAAACCATACATTGCAAAGAGTTTGAAGGAAGCTAGTTAGTCTATTATCTTTTGCTTTTATATAATTAAAATCTTAAATTTCAGGGTAAATTGTAATTAGAATAGTTTTAGGAAAGACTTCTGAAATATTTTATATAGGCCATAAACAAAAACAAGATAGCAGCAGCAACCAAACCAGTTTATTTTTTTGCAGTTCAGCTGCAATTAGTGACATAATTTCTTGCTATCACTTGGTACATTGTTCCATGAAATCAAGCCTTAAGGGTCTTAGGGGAAAAGATAATATGCTCCTGACCAGTCCACATTAGCAATCAAGTGTAGGAGAAAAATTAATGGAGCCTGTGAACAAGTTTAATGAGTGCATCCTTTTGCCAATGCCATAATGTGACATGCAATTAAAGAAGTTGGCAGTGCTCTGTGTAGCCTTCTGAATTATGCAGACTCTGATAGTCAGACTAAGACCAAAGCCATATTTTTCATTCTTATCATTAAAATTGCACTGTTACCTGTCAGGTAAGCTAAATAAATCCGAGGCCAAACATTGATGACAACTGCAAAATCATAATTTAAAGAGCTCCTTTAAATGCTAATAGTCTATTAGAGGCGTGGGTGAGCATTCCTTTAACTAGAGGGATTAAAAAAATTGAGAGGAAGATAAAATAGCTTCAGAGTATCATCCCTATAAAGAAAGGAGGATATATAAGTAATTATGTAAGAAATTCTGACTTTATAAATGAGAACATAACTATCCTGAGGAGAACATGACATTTTATTAGGCACTTTCTTGCCATTTAACTAACATTACATATAGACAACTTTTTGAGAGGAAAATTAAAATTTCTAACTAAGCAATTTTAACAAATGATAGAAGCAAAACTCTGTAACAACCTAATGAAGATTTATAATTGCATACTGTAAGTGCTTACACTCAAAAAATGCCAATTATCTAACAGGCAGAGCTCATACTGGCTGACATATCAGACTTGATACACAGTAAGAAAAAGCAGACATTCCTTTACATAATGATTAGAAACCTGGGGAACCTCTTAACCCCTTCCCCACAATACATAAACATATTTAACTCAAAGGGGTAAAATGAAAACTACTCATGTACCAGAAACCAAAATGAAGTAAGATAAATTAAAATACTTCCTATTTTAAGCTCAGTAAAGTCTCTACTTCAGAATGGTACCACTCTACACAGGTAGTTCCATCAAAAATGAGCCTATCCACAAGGACCACAATTTGTGGCCTGTTTTGGAAAGCGCTGACTTTGAGTGAAAGTAAATATGGCAATCTCCCATTCAAGAGTGACAGACATAGCAGAAATAACACTCACCTGCAGAAGGGCAGTGCTTAGCTTTCAACATGGTGTCAAATGCTACCTGTGGGTACAGTTAGGTACCACCCCAAACAAGTCTGGTCACTGATACTATAATCCTTCCAAAATCTGTTTCCATTTCCTTATTAGAGAATAAATGTTTCTATCACTCTTTAGCATCTTGTGTTCCACTAAAATACACACAACTGTAGGAATAGAAAGAGATACCCAATTTCCTAAATAAATCATTAAAAGCTTTCAATATCACCAAAGAAGGACATTCCAAAACACTGTAATTCTGACAGTATACTGCAGTAAGCAAGATAATTATTTCCACACAGATAGATATAGGCAGGAGAAGGGGCCATAGTACTATTTTAGACACTTTGGCATCAGGAACTACAAAGGATGCTGAAGAGCTCAAAATGCAGAACCCTAGGTAGTGGTGGAGGCCCACACATTTTCCACAACAAATATTCACTAGGCATTACGTTAGGGACCAAGGGCACATCTAATAAAACTAAACTCAGCCTTGAAGAGTACTCCTGCAGCTGTATGTTCACAAACAAGCCATTAAGTAGGAAAATCACGACATTTGTGAATTTACTCATCCAGGTTGCTGTCACACCTCATGTCTCACACTCTAGCTTAAATACAGTTTTCCTCCAAAAAACTTCAAGTCCTTGCATGTTTTTCAAAAAGCCATTCCTGTTAGAGCTACTGTGTGTCTATCCACACCTTTCTCATATACTGAGCATGAAGACTAACTCCACAAGTGTGTCCTTACTACCTAATTGTTACTGGTCACCACTTAAAGACAGAAGTCTTTAACCCATTTTTTGAAATAGTAAGATTTTTTAATAAATGAATGAAATGCATGTGGATGGATAAGTGATAAACAGTCAGTAAGAATACAAAATATGGAAAATATTGCCAATGCATGTATCTGTCAAACACCAAAAAACCATGCTACCATTAACTGACTGCACTTGGATAGCAAAAGCAGACAATTATATAGCATTTAATTTGGGCAAACCCCTGAGTAACACCAGGAAATTACTGTTCCGTGAAAAGGTGCTGCAACACACTAATCAGGAAAGCAGCAGTTATTGTTCATTTTTAATATGAATTTCTAATCATTAACACGATGTGCAGCTGCAGGAAGATAAACAGGATGCTAGATTGAAGGATAGCATACATGATTAAAATGCAGCACTACTGTTGATACCAAAAGCATGCCATAACGTCTATCTCTGGATGGTACCACCTAGATGAGAAAATTAGTGTGGCTAATAATTTGTCACTTCATAACCTGCTTAGTCAAACTAGTCAGGCCAAGAGCCACTGTGAACAGCTGCTCTGTAGAGAATCCTGTCTTATCTGCTCTAAAATCCTTCACTCGTGACACTGTCAAAGGTGCTGTACTTGAAACAGAAAATTATTTGAGTCAAACTGGTTTTAAATTAATAATGATAGAAGTTTTACCTTTCTCTAAAACGCATACCTTTCACTAAAAGTCCAAAGTCCCACATATTTGTAGTTATAAACCTGATCACTAACCAGAGAAACAGTTAAAATCGATGAAGTAATACTATAGTTTACACAGAGAATAAAAAGGTCACTGTTTAAAACTTTTCCCAACATTTCATCCATAAAGCAACTCTGAGGAAAGAGTGAAAATACATGTCATCTTCATTTTCCCCCCACTATTTTTGTCTACTACCTCTCTTTCCTCTTTAAAATAAACCAGTGATTCAGCTATAGGCTAGAGGAAGCAGCTGGTAAAAGGCAAAAAATTCTCAGAAAGTGTTAGACACAGCACAGATGCCTGTTTTCCTTTCAGCAGAACCTTGAAAATCTGAGCTTGCTACTGGTACCAATCCTGACCACCACAGAGCAGCAAGCTGAGGGAAGAATCTCACTCTCAGCCTGGCCTTCCCAAGAGAGCCCATCAGCTATCCACAGAAGACAAAATTCTGTTTTGCCTCTGCAGTTGAGAAATCCTGAACTTACCTTGGATATCCAAAGTAAAATCTAATCAGGCAACTGGTTAGTAAGGCATTCCAACAGGAAAAGTTACTGTAGTTTTTCTTGAAAACACATTAATCCAAACATTTTGTTTAAATACTTTATTACATTTAAAACATTTTTTTGCTTCAACTGTGCAAATGGACTTGCACAAGAAGCTTACAGATAGAGGATGCAGCCAATGTGTAGAATAATCCCTGAGATACAGCAAAACCATAGTGACTCACATTGTTCTAGTAAAAGAAACAATCAACTGACAGATTTTATTTCACACACTCTGTCTGAAGCTAAGTTTGACAGTCTATCAATTGTATAAGTGAAATTTTCATTGCTTTGACATGAATACGTCCACTAAAAAGAGACTATTTGAGAAGCAGCTTTCTTAAATGGTATGGGTAACTGAAAAATAAAGCTGTCATTTGCAGAAAGTTTTATTAAGTTAAGGACTGCCAGAAATAATTGGCTTTTGCAGCAGGAAATCTGGAGCAGCTGAACATAGTTCAAAATAACATGGTTATCTAAAGGAATTTATTTTTTTCCTTCCTCTCTTTAACAGAAACTTCACAGGAAGACAGATGTAGTTCAGCACCTTAAATTTTAGCTAACATATCCTTAAAAACATTTCAAATATGCTTATAAACAACATAAACACTGTTACATTCAGTGGGGAAAAATACTCTCAAAGCAGCTGCTTGGTTCACCTTTAGCTAGATGGTTATCCTGACTATCCATCTGACCGAAAAAAAGGAAAATTTCTGTGCATATAAAAAGAAATGAAACCCCTTTCCCCGATTTTTTTTAGATGGTGACTACATAGACTACAGCTTTGACAGGTACTAAGTATTCTACAGATACTAATGTAGCTTTTAGGATTTGGGAGCAACATCTAAATTCTCAACAGACAATACAACAGACAAGACTGTTCAGGAAACCCGGCAGACTAAATGTAAACTCATGCAGTCTTGTCTTCCTGAATGTCAAACAGATGAAAATAACCTGAAGGTAACAACAGACTGAACTCTCACCTAAATGTGTTATACATGACTTCTAGTATTGACAACTTAGAAGTCAGTGTATTCAGCATTTTCATTTAAAACTTTCATTTTCTGTGTATATCCAGCAATGATGATGGCTACTGAAAGGATAATAGTAAAATCTCCTTGCTATAAAACCTATAGAGCAAAAACTGTTTCACAGCAGAAACACAGTCTTCCACAGCAACTCTTTCTTCTATTTAATGTTATAAAGGAGAAAACCAGGATGAAATTTCAGATAACAGGAAAGAAAACTGAACATTGTTCCCTGGAAGGGACACCAAAATTAGTAACATGTCAACTAAAGCAACTACTTAATCACAGATGAGAGAAGCAGATAGTTCTAAGTTAATATGAGAGTCAACAATAAAATCTGCAATGCTGGTTCCTCACTTTAACTAAATGATATTTCCTATGAAATGGAGGGACGGTTATTGTAATGCTATGAAGCCAAATAAGAAGTTAATAAAATGTAGCATAGAAATTCTATCTTTTTAAAATTTCTCTTGGGGGAGAAAAACAAGCAGATAAAACTATTTATACTAAATACAGGAATATTTAGCTGCAGAATTGTGAAATACTTAAAAATTCCAAGGGCCTTTGAAGCATTCTTATTTAAGATATTGTATATTTGCTTACCTATTCAATGATGGCAGAAGAGAAAGCAATGCCAAAGCAGAAAGTTTTCTTCTTTCTGGCTGAGTGATATTATCCATCCGATCAACCCACATTTCAATCATGTTACCAAGAATTTGGTCCAACTGCATTGGGAAACACAATGTTCTTTTTCAGTTATAAGTACATCAGTGTGTTTAGAAAATAACTTATTTTAATTTATTTTATAAGATAGATATATTTATATTATAATAATATATAATAATATTTGTTATATACGTAATATATAATAAATAATAATATATATAATAATTAATATTATATATACAAAATAACTTATTTTAATTTCTAGCAAATGAATACATTATTTAGTCTTGGAAAGACACTATACAGTTGTATACCTGACAGAAGTAACAAGCAACAGGTTCTTTTCAAATTTTCTATGACAATGCTTCCAGGCCCCGAACCCTCCATACCATTAGTTGTAACCTACATGCTTGAAATGAATTTCATTTATGGAGAAGGAACTAATTCAGGACAAAAAATTACTCCATTTTTCCCTAACAGTCTCATAGAAGCAAAGCACATGGACTTACTCTGTTTCATCTACACAGTGACAAATTAAAAAAAAGACTTGTCATTATCTGCTTGAAAACTGTATTATACCCCAGAAAAGCAAATTTCACTGAAAGACAGAACACTTGTAGCAAAAGACCCTCAGTAACTTCACCAGTGAAACTGAAGCACACTGAACTGGACACTCTAGAAACTCGGGGGAGAATGATTAGACCATTCTCCAGGCTGCAACACCCATCAAGATGGCACAGGAAAAGAAATTCTCACCTTACAATTGCATGTGAACTAAGGGGGTTTACATGGCTAATTGTAAGGGAAGGAAGAGCATTTAGCGACCATATAAAAACTTAATGGGATGTTTAAGTAATTTTGGGAACATGTAAAAGTTGTTACAGGGTGTTCAGGGAAAGGAGGGAAGGAGGGAGAAGAGCCCCTTTTCAAGATTAACTGGGCAGTAACAAGCATCGATAATAGAGGGGAAGTTTATTCAGGTCAAAAGAAAGCAAGACTTCCCTATGTAACACAGCTAAATATCAAGACACAAAAAACCCAAAAGGACAAAAAAGGACAATAAACCTTACCTCCTGACCCAACTCACATGCCATCTGGCTCAAAAGTAATGAAAAAAACCTTGCATTTTGCAGTAGAACTCTACCCATGATCCCCAGATAAGTAGACATCACCACTGGGTATCTCTGAAACAAAAATAAACCAAAAAGTGCTTAGTTTAAGTAAAAGAAAAATATTTGACACACACAGCAGCAATACCTGGAAAGTACTTGTATGCATCCCTTATGTCTTTCACTGAATTTTAAATTATAAATTGCAATTTAAAAGCCTCTAGGAACAGAAGACTGAGTGAGCAATCTTTACCAGACTTCTCAGTTCTTACATACCAAAACTATGGCAATTTCAAAGTCAATTTCATCCAAACAGTCAAGACAACCTGCAAGGTGATTTTACTTTAAATTTTAAAACATGTGTCTTAGGGAACTAACAGTTTATTGTACTGTTAAAATATTACTTTTGAAGTTGATTATGGTTCTAAGTTACTGCTTACAATTTCAGTAAAATTAAGGACACTTAGTATTCCTGAAGTCATTACTTTTTTCATATAGAAGCTATAATACATTTGCCAAAAACTAATATGCAGGTGTCTCAATTAACTGGATACAGTAATAAGTTAACTTGTTTATTACCTTTAGTTATTACTTTTAAAAGAAGCTATAGATTTTTTTCATATTAAATTCAGCACATAACAATGTAACTGTATTTTGTAAAATAGCCTACTTGAAAAACAAAATGCCAACATTTGCCTGAAAATTCTAACCCAGAGTAATACATTCTGAATAGGGTATAATGAATTTATTAGTCTTAAATCAGAAGACATTTTAAAAATCCACTCGCTATCTTTGTGCTTTGAACAGCAAAAAGTACTTTGCTATATAGTATTACTTGGCTTAAATCTGGAAATCTTACTCAATTCAGAAACTGGAGCTATTTATTGATATTTGAAAGTCTTCAACTGAGAAAAAAGCAAAGGTTTTGATCAAAGAAGTCAAAAGGCTTGAAGAATTCCACCCACTGATTACTGCTAGAAACTGAAAGGTTCAACACAGTTAGAGCATATTTGATTTTACTCATTTTCATTCAACATCAAAGTTTATTGAATACAAAGAGAAAAAATGGGGAAGTTATGACATGTAAGCCAGCAAAATCTTAAAGACTATCTCACACAAACCATTCTCACACCCTTCAGCTCTTCATATTACATATGCCAACTAGGAAAAGAAGGTCAAGTTCATCTTCTCCTGGTTCAGTTTGTTTTTCTCTCATCCAGGTACAATTAAAAAGGAACA